>NC_056725.1:1980723942-1980918942 GCF_019279795.1 Protopterus annectens | reverse complement strand
CCTCTAATAACCCTCCAGTTGTTTCTTAAAATTTGTTGAATGTACTGGCTATCTAATGTCATATCAAAAGTACAAATCAAGTTATTATTCATGTTATTTTTAGAAGAAAGAGTTTCAAAATTGGAATCTCTAACAGTATTGGATATTTCCATTTATCCGACACCTTCATCTAACAACATTAACTTTAATAACAATGCTGACTTTAATAATTTGCTAGTTTCCACTTTGATGGAGATTCAGAATTCCCTTAAAATTTTGGTTTCCAACGCTAATGCTGACGCCGATGAACGAAGCAAGCAACGTAAACATGACCATCATCGCGATGTGAGAGCAGGGGCGAACGCCTTGAGTCCGGATGAAGAAGTTTACGAAGAAATGGACACCGTGGTGGATTTGGGCAACACATTCGGTGTTGACAAAGACGGCTTTTCGGGTAAAGAACGCTCTAACCCACGTGCTGATAACGGGGGTCATAATTCTGTGGAATGCTTATTGGAAACCTCCGATAATCCATTTCGTGAGTCTGGTTATCACCCAAGAAAGGCGAGTATTGCTGACATCAATAAGAAGCGTGAGCTACTTTAAAGCTTCTTAAGAGGTATCGTTCTCTTGAACTTGAAAATAGTTATTTCTCACGTTGTGTAGAATTAAACATAGTCCCTAAGGGACTAAGATTTTTTAAATGTCCAAATGGAGTCTTTGCTGATGACCCGTTTTTTGAGAACTTAGTCAATTTTTTTAACGATGCAGGCTTGCGTTTACTTAGTCTGCTTATTGATAACAATAATGAAAAAATGGGCATTCTTAAAGATGAGATAATTGGTGTTGAAGCAAACTTAAAAGTTATGTTTTCTGGTGACACTTATTCAGAGTTTTTCAATGCATTATGCACAGATATTGAGAATCATTCTAATGAAATCATAGGGCGGAAGCTTTCTAAGCTAACGCGAGACATTACCGCTTATCAAAATCATACTGCTTATGAAAACTTTGTCAACAAAAGGTATCACAACAACATCAGTGATGCTGGCAGTCATCGTTTTACTGGTAAATATGGGCTAGAATTCAATCATGGCAATAAACGAACTTATAGTTCAGTGACTTCTAAACCTAACATGTCTGGTCAAAGTTTTCTTACTAACATGATGGTTGAGCAAAGGGCGCCTCCTGCTTCTTGTAATGAAAGTAAAAGCAGTAAAACTGTCACGGTTGATTTGACTTCGGATTCTGTGAACAGTGTTAACCAACTTGACACCTTTGAAGAGGTCGCTGTTACAGATTCAAATACAGACTATAGCGTTAAAAACAAAGCAGCGACTGCTCCTAAAACAGCAGCTAAAGGTGCTGCTTCTGTTTTTTTCAGCAAGAAAAATCAGGGAAACAAGCAGTCCATTTTAACAAGAAGCCGGACTTTTCTAGCTTCAGGATCTTCGGGGGACGAAACCTAAACTGTGTTAATGATAAATTTTATTTGGTTAACTTGAGTAATTACTGTTTTAATGAGATTGAGTTGAAAATATTAAGTTATGGTTTAAATTTTGTTCCTGGGATTAGAGCTAATTACAGCAATACGGTTGTAGAAATTAAAAAATATACTAGAAAGTTAAACTTATGTTATATTATGAATGACATTTCCGCAAGTAACAGAATTTTGGTAAAACCTTCTTCTTTTTCTCCCTCATTACACCATACTATCAGAGTTTTTGAGGATTTATGCATTCAAGATTTACAACGTATGTTTAAGGTTAGATCTAATATTCATTCTAATTTGAATTTTGATGAGATTAAGGCACTTTATAATTTAAAGAGTTTATGTAAAACTCTCAGGTTTATGAAAAGTGACAAGGGTGGCAACACCGTTGTTATGGAACAAGAAGCATATAGATCAAAGATGCGTGAGATTTTAAGCAACACTGATGAATATGAAATTATTAATTTCCATCAAATCTTGCAAAAACAGAAGGACATTGATTCATTCTTATATGATTCTTTAATGTCTGGTGACATCAATTATGAGATTTTTGATTTTTGTACTATACAACAACCTAGAATTGGAATCATTTTTGGGATTCCCAAAACACATAAAAGTTTGACAGATCCTCCCATTAGACCAATAGTCTCTTCTCCCCATTCTGTCACCGAAGGCATTTCTCTTGTTATTGATGCTGTGTTGGGACCGTGTTTAAAACAAGAAGTCTCATTTGTTAGAGACTCTTGGCACTTTTTGAGTAAATTAAATAATTTTCTATTAAGTGGAGCTTTTGATCATAAGAAACACATCATGTTGACAGTTGATGTAGTATCTTTATATACTTCTATACCGCACTTTGAAGGGGTTGAAGCTGTACGCTGTCTTCTATCTAAAAAGAATTATGGTTTAAGTACTAGAGTTATTTCCACTATTTGTGGTTTTTTGGATATTATTTTGGAGAACAATTATTTTATTTTTGACAAGACTTATTATAGGCAAAAGAAGGGAGTGGCAATGGGGTCTCCTGCTGCTCCAGCTTTTGCTAATTTAGTTATGGCTTGGTGGGAGTATGAATTTTTACCCCATTTAATGAAGAAATTTCAGATTCCCTTTTTTTGCCGTTATGTTGATGATTTGTTTTTTATCATTGAAGGCAATTTAGATTCAGCTAATTTATTTCTTTCTGAAATTAATTCTTTTTCTGCTTATCTTCAATTCACCAAAGGTTGTGTTGGTTTAAAAGTTAATTTTTTAGATGTATCTCTTTGGTGGGATTTGGAAGATCATAGGATACATAGTTGTATTTTCCGTAAGGAGACTTTTAATAACAATTACTTGCATTATGCCAGTAACCACCCTAGACATATTGTTAAGAATATTCCAAGAGGGCAATTCATAAGAGCTAGCCGTATGACTTCTAAGTATAATGTTTTCATCCACGAATTAGAATTTATCATCAAATTATTTGTTGTTAGGGGATACCCTGAACCTGATTTATTGAAGGTTAGTGACGAAATTAAAAACAAACATTCCATTGACTACAAGCCATTTTTGGATTATAATACTGTTAGAGATTCCAATTTTGAAACTCTTTCTTCTAAAAATAACATGAATAATAACTTGATTTGTACTTTTGATATGACATTAGATAGCCAGTACATTCAACAAATTTTAAGAAACAACTGGAGGGTTATTAGAGGCAATTTGGAGCTTCATAAAGCTTTAGGGGATGGACCATCTTTTGTTTCAAAGAACAATAACAGTTTAAAGAAAATGTTAGAGTTTCATGACAATCACTCGATTATTATTCCTACTGTTAAAAAAGGAATGAATATTTGCCAGCAATGTAACATTTGTCGTTACATTTCTGTAGGTCCTTATATTAGTATTGAAACTTATCCCAAAACTATAGCAGTGCCATCTTTTGCTAATTGTAACTCAAAAGGTGTTGTATATATTAGTTTATGTTCTGGTTGTTCTGCTTTTTATGTGGGGATGACGACTAGGCATCTCAAACTACGTATTAGAGAGCATCTTTATGCTATTCGTCAGAAAGATGCTACTAATGCCTTGTATAGGCATTCAGTCAGTTGTTCTGTTTTTAAGAAATTTATGTTTTCAGTTTTAGAAATTATATACCCTGATCTTAGAGGGGGGGATTTTAAAAATTATATAGAACAACGTGAGACTTTGTGGCAAATCAAACTGAAATCTGATACACCACCCGGCTTGAACGACACTATTAACGTGAAATGTTTTTTAAAATATAGAGGTTTGTCAGTCAATAAAAATGCAGACATTATTTCATTTTTTTCTTGAATACTGTCTGTTTAAATAGTTTTCTAATTATCAATTACGTTAATTAGTTAATGATTATTTGATTAGTATTGCTGTGTGTATATATACCTTGCTTTTAGAGATGTATTTTATCTGATGAAGTCTGTGGACGAAAGCGGATAATAAACGACTGTACGCTATTTCTACTATCCTTGACTGTGGTATATTTTTGGATTATTTTTTGTTTTTTGGTTTTACACACACACGATACTGTTCTTACACACACACACACCCACACACACACACACACACACACACACACACACACACACACACACACACACACACACACACATTTGCCAGGACTGAGACTCAAACCTCTACCTATCTAGTTATTGCTACTACAGTGTTAAGCATTTACTGCATGTGCCATGGAGCTTATAAGGTGAAGGGTGTCCCAAGCTACTTCTAAGGTGAGGGATATCAGCAGCCCTTTTAAAGTATGGTAATTGGAGATGAACTGGTTGTGGAGAGCCACAAAATACTGTAACCTACAGATATACACACATACAAACACAAATACACTCACACACACATTTGCCAGGACTGAGTTTAGAACCCCTACCTATCCAGTTATTGCAAGTGACACAGAGTGTATAGGACTGATGGATGCCCAAAGGTATCTGTAAAGGTGAGTGACATGAGCAGGACTGCTAAAGTAGGTGACGGAAGTGTACAATGTGGTACACAACTCAAAATGGTACAACCCAGGCAGGATATGATTCTCATATACAAACACACACTTACTTGACAGTATTGAGATTAGAACCCCTGCATATCTAGTGATTTGTACTATAGAATTACGCAGTTATCGCATGCACTACAAAACTTACTGGGCTGACAACCGGCCAAACGTGCTGATAAGGGGCATGACAGCAACATGACTGATAAAGTAGGGCACTGGGTGGAAAAATATTAAAATACTTCTTCTTATAAGCATACACACACAATTATACACCTACACACATTTGCTGGATCTGAGATTAGAACCCCTGCCTAGCTAGTGATTTGCACCTTAGTGTTACACAATTAATGCACAAGCTACGGAGCTTAAGGGGTTGACAACTGGCCAAATGTGCTGATAAGAGGAATGAAATCAGCAGGAATAATAAAGTAGGGAACTGGGTGAGAAACTTATCAAAATGCTTCTTTTTACGAGCATACACACACACTTATACACCCAGACACATTTTCTGGATCTGAGATTAGAACTCCTGCCTAGTTACTGATTTGTACTATTTTACTATGCAGTTAACATATGTGCTACAGAGCTTACTGGGCTGACAACTGGCCAAAGGTGCTGATAAGGGGAATGACATCAACAGTACTGATAAAGTAGGGCACCGGGTGGGAAGCTTATCAAAATACTTCTTCTTACAAACATATACACACACATATGAACCCACATACACATTTGCTGGATCTGAGATTAGACCCCTCCCTGCTTAGCTAGTGACTTGTACTTTAATGTTACACAATTATTGCATGCACTACAGAGCTTATGGGGCTGACAACTGGCCAAAGGTGCTGATAAGGGGAATGACATCAGCAGGACTGATAATGTGGGGCACTGGGAAATGTTGTGGGTGAGAATGGCCTAAAACGGTTTCACCTACAAACACACACACCCTCACTCTCACACACAGTTGTCAGTATTGCGATTAGAACCCCTACCTATCCATTTATTTGTCTTATAGTGTCACACAGTTATCACATGCACTACAGAGCTTATAGGAGTGATAGGTGTCCAATGGTACTTCTAAGGAGAAGGTCAACAGCAGATTTTGTGAAGTAGGGCAATGTGAAGTGTACTGAGTGGGAACAGTCTGCTAATACTTAGCCCTTTAGACACACACACACACACACACACACACACACACACACACACACACACACACACACACACACACACACACACACACACACACACACACACACACACACACACAGGTGATGTTATATTATGAACCCACCCTCAGTACTGTTACACAATGGAGCTCACCTTTTCTGCTGGCATGTGCAACTGTTTACAACTGGTATGCCACTGTCTACAGCAGGCCATCACTGTATGCCATTCAGGGTCTCTGAGAGTGTGACTCAGTCTGTGTCCCCATGTCTCTCTCTGTCTCTCTATCACTGTCTCCAACTTCCCACATCTATGTGTGTGTATGCTTGACTTATATCTGTTGCCCATATATATATATGTGTGTGTGTGTGTGTGTGTGTGTGTGTGTGTGTGTGTATCTCACACAACAAATGCATATATATATCACATATGGGCAACCTACAGGAAGCTGAGGGTAATCCTTTCTGATGTGTATGTGGATAGTTGAGGTGTACATAGCTGTCTGTATGCACAGACATGTATACAGAATACAGTCATATATTCCTATATGGGTTCCAATATGCCCTGTGATTCTCTAACACAATATAGTCATATATTCCTATATGGGTTCCAACATGTCCTGTGATTCTCTAAGTGTAGGAGCATGCCCAGTGTGACCTTCTATTGCTAGAGTGGGACTCCATTCCTGAGAGAGGTGTACTCCAGTTCAGGGTTTTGTGTACTACAGCCATATCTCTCAGGAGTACACAGGACTTTCCTCAGGGTACTGGATTTGTTTAGCAGACATTGTCTGACATAACTGTAGTCTGACAATGCAGTGTATTGTGTCATTACTTAGTGCCAGACATCCTTAGGTCATCACAGTGCTTTACTAGAGGAATACTAGTTGTGTGATGCATAGAGCAATATTATGAGGGCAGCTGTGTACATTCTTGCCAAACAAGGCCATTTGTGAGGTGTGGCTACAGCCAGTTGAGTAATGACATGCTGTGTAAACAGGCTAGCAACCTGGTGGTATACTGGCTGCAGATCTCCTACTTGTGTGGTATCTTTCTAACCTGTGATGTCATATCCTTTTGTGGGCATACCTTTCACCTGTACATTTTTGGCAGGTTGTCCAGGTGTTTGGCTAGAGGTTTCATCCTGTTTATGTAAACTTGTGTTTTTATGGCAAGTTAGTTACATATAATTGAAGAGTGATGTTACAATATAATGACAGACATTATTGTTTCAGACTACATAACCTTCAGACAATTCCAACTACTGCAAATCCTTCACCTTGCCAACTTTCTCAGTAGGTCAGGGTGATATTTACAACACATGCCTATCATTGGGCCTTTGTTCCACTTTTATTTCTGCCTTTGTCCAGACATCTTGCTGTCAGAGGTTGAGAGTTATGGGTGTGGGTACAGGCTGCACTCTACTCTTCAGGCATGCCCATTATATGTAAAAGCGAACATACGAAATAAGGATTATTGAGAATAACCACTAACAACAGTACCAAAAAGCACTTATATTCACAAAAGCCTTGGCACCTCAGCTACACATCCTTCAAGATGTCCCTTACATGTGTAGTATTTTCCACATAGCAATGTGACTTCCAGGTATGTCAGTGGCAGAGCAGTGTGTGTCACTGACATGCGCAACAGTCGGCACTGCAGTTATCTGCACATGTCCCTGTCAAAGACAGCACTGTACCTAGGGCACTACAAGACAACTGCCAGGAGAACTTGCTGGCCAGATCCTGACAGTATTAACCACACATACACATAGCTCATTGACCCCTGCATATTGTGGACAAGCATAATGTTTTCATGTGTATTGGTACAACCCTGCCAATGTGTGCTATGCTGCTATTTCCCTGCAAACATACATGTTATTGCATTTGTGTGGGTATATGGGGGGCAGACCTGTCAACTGTACACATTTGCACAAACTGTGCTGATATTTGCTTTACATTTTGGTTCCATTTACCATACTATTTTGCCCTGTCTTGGGGACTGGAGGCATATCAGTAAAGAGCTCAGGTCAGATTGTAATGGCATAGATTTGTGTTTCAGACTTCTTACCCTTCATAGTCTAACTACAACTGTGGGTCTGGCTGTGCTATCACTGTGTGAGTCTGTAGGCAGGTAATTCAACATTGCCACCATTTGCATGCCTTTACCAGACTTTTCTCTCTGGTTTTCTACAGCTGACTTGCTGTGTGGGTGTGATGGGTGGGTATGGGACCCCCACACTGACATCCATGCCTGTGACCTATGACCCCCCAGTTAGTTGTCCCCACACATATACTGCAGAGGGATTTGCCACCTAGGGTACTACTGCATGGTGTGTGTAGGCCAGTTTTGGCCCAACATTTCCTGGTGTCCCACATAGCTGTCAGTTGTGTGCTGCTATCCCAGTAGGCCACCCCATTCCCTTGCATGCATACATCATTACCATAGATATGCTAGCAAAACATACTAATCCATTCATTTATTGCTAAGAAGATTGACTTACCTTGTGCTTGAGGCTGTTGTGAGGATGGTGCTTGAGGGCCTCCTATGTTGGAAGTACACTGCCTATGCATGGTAAGTTACAGGTAATATGATGTGTGTGTCATCCATTTTACTTTGTGTGCGAGTCAGAGAGAGGTGTCAGTCCCTGGGGTCCCTACAGTGTCAGTGAGTGTGCTATGCATTGCATTGTCTATTTGCCAAGGCCTGAGCATACTGGGCACCTCTCCATCTGCCTACAGGAGCAGGCTCAGGGGCCTGCTCCTCTGAGTCCCTCTGTGCCTCTGGGGACCTTGGCCAATGATGGTGGGCTGTGTGGCCCTTCCCCTTGCTTTTCATGCTGCAGCTGTTTCCGCAGGATCATATTGTATAGCATGGCACATACTATGAACATGTGTGCACATGTGGCTGGAGAGTACTGCAAGGATCCAGTAGATATATCAAGGAGGCGGAACTGTGACTTGAGCATCCCAAACACATGCTCAATTATGATTCTGGTTTGTGCATGTACCTCATTATGGCATTATTGTGTGAGTGTGTGTGCATTTCTGATGGGTGTCATCATCCACAGCTTTAGTGCATAGCCAGCATCCCCCACCAGATGGCTATATGGGATGTCCCCATTGGCAAATGGCTGGTACAGCTGTGACAAATGCCAGATGTGGGAGTCATGATAGATTCCAGGGTTGCCAACACACACATTCATGATAATGCCCTGGGCATTGCATACAACCTGGGAGTTGGTGGAGTGGAAGCCCTTGTAGTTTATGCAGACCTTACCCTGTTCATGGGGTGGTGCTTTGATGTGGATGTGCATGCAGTCTATGGCAGCCAGTACTTCGGGGTATTCTGCTACATGGTGGAACAGACGCATATTGCTGGTCCTCTCCTTACGGGTGTTGGGGAAGTAAATGTGCTCACTGACATGTGGTAGCATGGTATCCAGGAACTGGTGGAGTACCTGGATGCAGATGCCTGTGAAACTCCCATGATGTCCCCAATAGTTATTTGGAAAGTACCTCTAGCCAGAATTCTTAAGGCTATACATACCTTGGTATCCACTGGGATGGGTTCCCCTCTATTGGCTCTAGGTCTGAGTTGAGACCGGCAGAGCTTGGTGATTTACTGAAGTATGTCTCTGTCCACCCTGTAGCACTCAACTATCTCCAGATCATGTAGCCCCTGGTAAATTACCCTAGGTCTGAACACTCTTCTCCTCGGTCTGTGGCAGTTGTCAACATTATCCTCCACTCCGCCCTCAGCCTCTAGCACATACTGATGGATCAAAGCAATGGTGGCCCCTAACATTTTTCCAGTTATAATTCCCCTGCATGTGTACACTAATGGTGCAGAGTTTGTGGGAAAAAAACAGACTGTAAAGTGTTTCCATAGTTTATATTGTTGTGCTGCAGATGCTGCCTGTATGATTGGCTGACTATGATGCATTCCATCTGCTAGCTATGTAATTTGTTCTTGATTGCTTTTATTCTGCTATTTTCCTTTTTTCCCTTCCCATTTCCTACCCTTTTAAGCCCAGAGGTGTGCCACGCAAACCCGATGCCCAAATGTAAACAATCTTGCTATTTCTGGGGGGGGGTTGTTTTGTTTTAGACCCAGTGCATGCTGCGCATACACATTTAGAGTATGTAAACATGGGCCCTCCCTGGATGTGAACATACTCTTCATTTCATGTAATAAGTCAATATGGCCTCAGACACACCCCCCTTGCCTAGCTGTGCTTAGCTAAGCTTATCTGGGGGCCATGGAGCTCCAATGTGCTTACACCTTGCCTGACACACCTCCTTTTCATGTCTGTTGCTCCTCCTAGTTACACGATCATGCTATAACACCTACACGGTTAGGTGCAGTTTGGCACTTAGAAGATTTTTGTGATTCAGTAAATTTCCCCTCATTTGTATACCCCACTGCCTTAGTCCGTAGTTACTGCACTAACACAGAGCCTTTCCCTTTAAAAAACACTGTTCCCTGGTATTGTTTTAATTCTGCATGCCATAAACTATAATGGTAAAATGGAGATTTCCCTTAAAATTCAGTTTTCACATTTTTTTTTTTGGCATGATCCCGTTTGCTCGCCGCTGCCCTATGTGTATAGGGCCAAAAAAAATAACTTTAATTTTTATAAAAATAAAGCACTTTTCCATGGCAATGACCATATATTTGGCCATTGGCATGCCTAATGACTATAATACATGCTTTTTTTGGGAGCTATCATGCCTCTGTCTTCTTATTTGTGGAAATGTATTCGTTTAGTAACCAAATACATTTCTGCAACTAACACTGTTCTTGCACGGATACCTGCCTGCTTGCTGAATCACTAATTCACCTCATTTGCATTTTTTTCCTCAGCAAATGAGGTAATTAGCATTCTGCACCAGTTTCTGTGCAAGAACAATGTATTCAGGCTCGTACATGTCAAACCACTACTTTACTGGATCGCTCAGCAGCCATATTCCATGCAGGAGGTGCTACACTGTTCCTGTATGGAAAAATAAGGATATTGAATCCCAGGGTATGTCTTCTAGCATAGGGGTGTTATTACCTAGGGGGATGTATAGAACAATTATGCAGATTTGCTTTGTATTGTTAAGGTTTAGGAAGGATATCGGAAGTTCTGCTGTGCAAAAAGTAGGGGTATCATTTATGTATGCTGTGATATTAAGGTTGTCAGAATGGAGTAATGCTAAGCCTTCACCTTTCCATTGGGTTCTATCAGACCTGACAAGCTGTATTTGGGAGGTAGGAACTCAGAGTCTGGTATGTTAGGCTTTAGTCAGGTTTCTGTGAGGGCTAGGATACTGTCCTATCCAGGCATGCTGGGGGGATATTTTGTTACCTATGCTTCGATGTTGAGGATCATACAGTTACATTTTTTATGGGGAGATTTGTAGGTATGATTAGTGGTGGGGCCAGGGTTAGGGTGGATATCACCTCATTGTGATAGTAGAAAGATTAGATAGGAGTATATTTTGCTCAGTTTTTTGGAGGGGTGGCTGTAAGATGTATGCGATTGGGTTTACTATATGCAGAGTGCAGAAGTTTAGGGATTAAGTAATAGGGTAAGTTTTATGGAAACGGCAGAGGGAAGATATTCTAGAAGTTATCATGGTGTTTGGTGATTGCAGACATATGTATCATGGGGTAATTATTTTTGGGGTAAGTGGAGGTTATTGTGGTTAAGAGTATTATGCTTGAGTATTATCATCTATATTTTATCTGGATGACTACACCTTTTCTAAAATTCTGCACTCTAATATCTAAGAAAAAAGGTGTGTGTGTGTGTGTGTTTGTGTGTGTGTGTGTGTGTGTGTGTGTGTGTGTGTGTGTGTGTGTGTGTGTGTGTGCGTGTGCGTGTGAGTGTGTGTATGTGTCTATATACTCGCATGCATTTTGTTGAGTGATTTCATATGTTTTGCTGTACTTCTTTAATAAAACCAGTGTTCTAGATCCAAAGATGATGTATTCAGCTAAATTTCTTTAACAAAACTAATGTCTTGGATCCAAAGAGAATTTAGTTCTTTTGTCAAAAATCTTCAGCTGCGAATTTTCAAGATTACTGCAAAATGTTAAAAAGAAACCTGTTCAGCTGTTGTCTCTACCCTTAATCTTTGTTTAAAAAAATCCTAGCAAAACTTGATTTAAATGCAATATCTGAAGCTGACTCATTTAGTTTGATTTCATACAGGCAATTGATTGATTTTGTACATGGTTTTGGTTTGATAGGATGTTACCTAAATCAACTAATGTCTAATGGATATACACCCCCTCAAAATATAGCATATAGCTCAAAAAGTTTTCAAGTGTTATTTGGTGGTGAAAAAAATGAAATTGTAACTCATGAGAGGAGATGGCAAACCAAACTGTTCTTGATGGTTCTGGGAATCCAATTTCCTCTAAAGGAGAACAGCAGGAAAAGTTGCACAGATAAAGCAGTCTTGTTATGTGAAACAGGCTAATGAATCAGGTTTTATAGAAAATGTTGTGATGGTTTCCTTTTACTAAGAAGCCAAACTGGTTTCCCCTAGTTTGATGGCTACAATGTACATATATCTTTTGTGTATATTCCATAGACTTCATGTTCACATACAGGAGAATATGAAATCAGTAGAAGTGCGCATTCATGCCTGCATAGCAGGTTAACTTTTCTAACTGCAGACCAAGATTCTCTTGAAGAGTAACTTAATACTTTCAAAACGTTATTAGTAGGGCTTCTGCTTAGCTAGACACTTCTTTAATATGGCCAGTAAAAGTAACTAATGACTAAAGCCATGGCCAAAAGAATTTAACTACTATACTGTTAACTGTTTTCAAGAAGAATCTTCCTAAACAGACATGGGCTTTGGCTGTTTATGCCCTCAGTATGTAAATATCAGTAAATTCAAAAATATTTACCATAAGCTCATAAAACTTTCAAGAGGTTTATAGGTCAGTGCTAGGCAATCTAGCTACAACATTTCAAGCCTATCCAAAAACTCTGATGCAAATGTTCTCTCCAACCTCAAGGAGAGCGAGACACGACAGACCGTGGGATATCTAAGTACCTAGGTTTACTCTGAAGGTGACAAGTGTGCTACTCTATTTGACATGCAGTGGAAGTTTGTTCCAGAGCATACCTCTCAACTCCTCAAATTTTCAGAGACTGTTCCAATTTTTGCCTCATATTTTTGGTCTGTTCCTCATAAAATTTGTGATTTTCTGGATTTTTGAGGCAAATCAGTGAGGACTGAATTCACTAAATAATGACAGGCATTTGAGTTTCAGACTTCATATCCTTTAGAAAATTCATGGTAATAAAAGACCTTACATTCTAGCAACTTTCTAATTTATTTATTTATATATTTATGTATTATCTTATAATAGTTTATAAGAGCTATATTTAAAATATGTCCCTATTTTTGGGGCTTTTTTACCCCTTTATTTTTGGCTCTATCCAGATTTTTTGGGCTATGAGGTTGAGAGCTAATCCAGAGTCAAGAGAAACATTGGGGTAAGAATGTATCATGGCAACATGTCTTACTTATCTTTTGATGAAGACTTAGTTCTTTAACTACGTATTTGTGATACCATTTGTTCTGTGAAAGAATAGGAGGTAAAAAAGGGCTAGATCTTTCATGGCTCAATAGGTTATACATAGATCTCCATGGAGGAGACTACAATAGACTGAATAAATAGAAATGGCTGCCAGTCTGTTCTGATAAGTATGATTTTTGATGCCACTGATCCTTGTAGTTATGACTCTCTTAGATCACTCAAGATGAATGACATGTTCTAACAAATACATCTCAAAAGGAACATTAGGTTCAATAAAAGAGATGATGAGATGTGAGTGAAGGAGGAGTAATAATTCTTTGTGTTTAATGGAAGCACATCTGGAAATTATATAAGCAAGGCAAAAAGTTTAATGAACTACTGAGAAGACATGATGGTCAAAAGATGGAATTATCAACAAGAGTGCGTAGGTCCGTTATGAACCAATCTGATTGGAGGTGTGTGTGTTACCTATATGATATATGAAAATGTTTTATTTACCAAAATGATTTGTTGTATGGATTTTTGATTTTAATTTGAGATCATTGCCTTTGCACCAGTTTACAACATGGTCAAACTCAAGTCGGAGCAATCGTGAGTGTAAGATTGGATATCAACACTCAGTCTGCATTCTCCTGCAAACATAGATAATCATAGGCTAAGAATGTTGACCTAAAGGTCTGAGAAATAGATCTCAAACAGGAGAGGTTCCAGCACAGAGTCCTGTGGTATACCAGTGGAACCATTTTTTTTCTTTCAGAAGTGCCACCTGCAACTGTAAACACATTTGTTTTGTTAGTCAGCCAGTTAGTTATTTAATGCATAACATGAGGATTTATATTCAGATTTACAAGTCTGCCAATAATGTTTGCATGAAGAATAGTGTCAAAGGCCTTGGCCAGGTTCACATATACTGTATGCACTACATAACCATTATCTACTGCTTTAATTAATTTTTCAAAGATATTAATGAAGTTAAAGAAGCAGGAACTTCATTTGTCACAGCCAACTGATGGGCATGCCTTACATCTAAGGTTATTGATACCAATAAATCAGTAGTTAGCATAGTCTACATTTGGTTGACTTTATGTAATGACATTACAAATGCTGTTTTCTAAGTTTCAGGGATGCAACCAGTACAGAGTTTTTTATCAAAGAGGTTAAATAGAGTTTTAGATAGGTCATATTTGGCATTGATGGTCAGGCAACCTGGTATATAATCACCACCCATGGATGAGATGTTCTTAGTTTGAAAACTTGTTCCATAGTAATTAAATGGGTGGCTGGGACTGTAAAAGGTATGGAAAAGCTATAACTGTTGGTAGAAAAAAATGCACTATTTTTTTCAGCTAGGATAATAGCTATTTTTCAGTTGGATTATGTAACATTACTGTAGATAAGCACCTTAAATTGTTGGGTACTGGATCTTAAAATTCTGACTTCTGCCTGGCCTACAGAGCCATCTCTTTCCCTGCCCTAAGAGAAATGCTGCACATCTGCAAATCAAATGGGATAAAAATCACTAGCTCCAGGGATCTCAACCTAGTGTGCGACTTAAAAGAACATGCTAAAAAGGACAGATATATCTCCCAGAGATTGCCGTTCCTCTGGAATAAACTCCCAATTCACATAAAGCAGAGCTCCTTGATGATTCTATTCAAGCCCAACCTAGATAATTGAATGGGAGACCATAAATTCACCCTGAGTGTGGCACCTATGTCCTTCATGGACAGAGGCAGTTGGTGCTAATCATAGACACACTCTGTGAATAACAACCATCTAACCAAGGTCAATTTGGGAACACAAGTATGACATGGCTAGGCTTGTAAAGGCCCTAGTGTCTCTATCCTAGTAACCTCCCATGAACCTATGAACCTTGGAGTTATCTTTTGCTTTATTGGCTATTTTTGTGTTTTTTTGTAGTCAGCTTTGAACTTGCTAATGGTTCCCTTAAGCTCTTTACTAGTTTGCTTATTAGTACCTTCAGGGTAGGTAGACTGGAACCTCTTTCATCATTAAGCAATTTCTTTCTGTTGTCATATAGCTTATTTCTATAGGTATTCCACCACAGGGTCTTTGTTTTAAAAGTTTGCATTATATCTGGTGTAAGACAGAAGCTGCCTTATTATTACAACTATTTAAGAGAGAGAAGAAATGCAAGGTAGATGCAGCAGCATTTGTAATCAACTCCATCACAGGAGTGTTACAAATGATTTATTTAGGTCATTAAGTAACTGAAGAAGGTGTGCTTTTGAGAAGTTCCTAAACACATTTTTTTTACAAAGTTCATACTACCAGTCTTAAAGGAAAAAGCTACTGATTTATTGTTTGATTTAACAAGGCAGGACAATGCATATGGAGATGTGAAGAAAGTGGTTGTATTTGGGAGGACAAGCTCAAGGATACTGGAGTCTCTAGTAAGAAGGTTAACTATTTGTTAAAGAGTTAATGCCAAGCAAGTACGGAGCATGCTGAGTATTGGCAGCATAGGCCAGCAATTCTATTACGGAAAGCTGAAGTCCCCCAGTAAAAGGCATTGGTTTCAATGAAGATTTTTGTTAATGTGTCATATTTATTTATTTATTTGCATTTTGTTTACCAAGAAAGTCCACTGGGCCATAGAGAACCCATTTTCAGTGGAGGCCTGGGAAGAAAAGTTCCGCAGTACAAGAAATTAGCAATTTGGATTACAAGATTGAAATTACAAAGAAGTTACAAAGAATTTACAAAGAATAAGCATATGCAAAATATACAGTAAAAGCATGAGAGAAATGAACAGCATAATCTAAACAATCATTATAGAGTAAAGATCTACAAAGTGTACTGTCTCTATAATCTCTGTCTAAAGTGGAATATTTCACACAAACAATAAGGCTGATAGGTAGTAGTGTGGCATACACATTCTAGGGGTAATATAGCTATCATGCGCAGAAGGGGACACAGATGGTGTTCAATAGAGAACTTTAAGTGATAATTAGTCTTGTTTATGGTGATTGACACATTTAGGAGTTCAAAGGTGGTGTCTTTGGGAATCTGTTGTAAGGTGATAACATCCATGACAAATACTGACACCCCCCCAACACACATAACTGCCAGTAGTTCTGAATGCATGATAGGCACTATACTCAGAACTAGTAGGAATGTTTCCATTGCTCTGATACTATATCTGTGTAACTACACATATGTGACTGTGTTGTTGCAGGAATGCCTCAAGTTCTGACATTTTTGTTAAGACTCTTGGCATTTAATAGAGCCACACTGATGTATTTTAAATTAGAATTTACTAGGTTAGACTGCCCATCAGATTGACTCTACCTTAAAGGTACTATGAGGGCAGCAAAGGCTTTACACAAAACACAAAAGCCTTAGTAAGAGAACAGCAGACTATCCCTGGCAAAGCAGGAAGGCTTGTCATCCATTTCATCTCAAGTTGACATGTATTGGATCCCCCTAAAGTGGCATCAACTGCAAGCTCAATCATATCCTTCTGCATGTCCCACAGGATACAGGACTTAATGTCATTCACCTCCCCCCCATGGATCACTATCAGAATATAATCATATTTGTCCAGGAAGAGGATTCTAAGAGCCCTTATTACAGCACAGATGCTAGCTTCAGAAAAGCAGCTTTGTCCCACTGCTCCATCTTAGTAACTTAGTAATACGTGCTAACTCTAACACTATCTCTAACCCTAAACTGCATCTAAATTAAAAAAAAAAGTTCTCATAACACTACCACTACAGAAGACAGCTCAGACACTCACCCTGTACACACACACACACACACACACACACACACACACACACACACACACACACACACACACACACACACACACACACACACACACACAGATATGCACACAGACACACACCAAATCTATTCCCCTAAACTAACCTTAAACACTCACAATCACACACACTTAATTGATCCCTTTACTTAACCATTACTCTTGCCCTAACCCACACATATTCACAAAAACCCACACACGTCCACATACACACACACTTACTACATATCTCATTTACCTATTTCAACTAACATACTCAACAAAATGTGCATTCCATACAGTGGACGTCTGACCAAAAAAACTCCACTTCTGCCTGTTGACCAAAGTGATCGACGATGAAACATTGGCACCTGTATATACTCAGTATCAGTAACAGGCAACACTGCAGTACTTTCTGGAAATTATGATGCATTAATAATCTCTAAAATGCCTTTAAATGGTTTTGCTGTCTTCACATGCAAAGAAACAGTTGAATCTTCAAGGTCAGAGAAAAAAAAAATCAACATTTTATTTTCATTTTATGCCATAATAATTGAAGAGAACAAATATGCCACTCTGCTATAGAAATGCATATTTTTAGGCATGAACTCATGTGAACAGCTTATATTTGTTTTTGAAAGCTCTTGTATTTGTTACCCTGAGAAAAACTGATGGTCACAATTTTCTTTTTTATTTTTAATAGAATGCTTTCTGATTCACAGCTCTTCAATTTTAGATGGCTGTTTTAACTTGAATTTGGTCCTATCTAAAAATACCAATAGTTTTGCTTTACTTTCAAATACTGTTAGAAAATTACCAGAACAAGTTACTTAGAAAGGTAAACTTATACAATATTTCAACTATATGCAATTTTGAAAAACAATGTATGAGTATTTTGCTATAAATTTAAACTGATCGAAAACATCACTTTTTTAAACATAAACATAAACATAATTGTGATTCTATGTTCATAAGAACACGCAAGTGTCACGTGTCAGATATATAATGAGATTATTATCCAAAAATTGTCAAAAAAGAGTAGTCACATTCCTATTTATACTGGTTGTGCTGTGGTAGCGTTGTCGCTTCACAGTAAGACGTTGTCCTGTTCGATTCTCAGCTAATCTTCTGTGTGGAGACATGCGTGAATAGGCGTACCTTCGTTGAAGGTTGTGCGTTAGAGCTGGCAACTCGGCACATAAAAATCCACTGCTAATCATTAGCGGACCGGAGTTCCGCTGTGGCGACCCCTAACTGGGAAAAGCTAAAAGAAACAACAAGTATCCGATGCTACAAAACCATGGTTGGAATTCAGAAACATTCACTGGGTAGCTGGGCTGCATTTGTTTTAGAAAACAAAAGTGCATAGCACAATAAATGCGAATCATAAATTCATATCTAGGAAGCAGCTCTTATGAGCAGTCATCACTGCCCAGCTTATATATGTTGTCAAGCAACATTACAACAAAGGTAGCTGTAACTAGCCACATAGTGCTCTTGGTAAGCACAAAAGCAGCAAGGTAATACAAAGGACAGTTAGTTTTTGGCTGTGTGCCTGGGACTGATGTCTTGCAGTAAAATTGTACATGAGGGGGAGAATGCCAATGTAAGACTAGAAGGTTAGCAAATCTCTCAGAGTATAGTAACATAATTTAGTTTGCTTGATGTAGTTGCATGAAGTCCTGCAATGCATAGCAATGCATACTCGCAAGTACTGGTTATGAGTAACTCACAGCATTCAGCATAAAATGGGTTGGAAATAGCATGAATATGGCAGCAGTAGAAGGGGTAAGGGCAAACAGAGGGGAAACATGCATCAATATCACAGAGGAGAGTGTAAGGTAAGGGGTAGAAAGGTATGGTAATTATTGTTTTTTGTAGGGAAAAATGCATTTTTTTTCTATATGAAGAGGTGAGTGGTAAAGGAAAAGCATGAAAGGAAAAAAACTAGGAGCACTGAAAAATGGTGTTGGTCAGTTTGCAAAGGCCAGCAAACAAACATTAAACAAGACATGCATACAGCAAAAGGTACAGAACCAAAATATAGCAATCTTCTACAGAAATGTTTATTCCCACTTAAGAGAGCTTTCATCCATAAACCAAGCACAGATTTCTTCAGAATAAATCCCACCAATGCTTTCACATATAAATACAACCAACAATTAACATTAAATTAACTAATTATCCAATGAAGGCTACAAGGATTCAATACGTAAAGCCATGCTGCCTTAAGGGTTAAACCCAAGTTAATACTGATGGTTTCATTTAAACCTGGAAATACTGAAGCATTCTTTCTGATCTGCCAAACTGTCTCCTTCCATTAATTTGTTTCCCCAGTTTTTCCCTCAATCATCACACATCATCCTATCAAGTATAATGAAAATAATGAAATAAAAACATGTGCCCTCAGGTTAGAAGTTAAGAGAAGAGTTGCTTGATTTAATAGAGGTAGACAGACATATTAAGATCAATCAGAGAGATTGCAGAAGGTCAATAAAACCCAACAAGTCAGAAGTTTGATAAAACAAATGAACTCAGTAATTAGGACTGTCCATAAAGATCCATGAGATATAACAGAAGTAAACAGGATATATTACTGTGCAGCTAAATTAGTAACTGATAACATTCTACCACAGGAACACAGGGTAGTGAGGGAAAGAAAGGGGAGAAATTGAATACCATCATGGAAGTATCGAATAGAGAAAACTATAAAGCAATTAAGACAAGAATTGCCACTGTTAGAAGAAAGTAGATGAGGGAACAGATCAACAAAAATACTCAGAAAGTTAGACATGATAAAAGCAGCACACAGTATTAGAACAGATCAGGATCTATCATGCATTATTGTTAATAACAAACTAAAAATCTCAGCACAGGCAGAAAATCTTAGAAGATATGCAGATAAATATAAATGAAAAGTACAAAATAAGCAATTTATTGATGACCCAAAAAGGTTTTCAGGAGAATTGGGAAACAAGGTTAAAGAAATTAAAAGACCACCAAAGAAAGAAAAAAATAGATGTATTTTGGAGATGTATCTATGAAGACAGACAGAAGACAGAAGAAGTAAAAGAAAAAAATAGAAGTTTAAAGGCACTGGGTGTGAAATGGGGTTAAATCACAGCCAGAGACATTGTCAGTAAGAAAAGCCCCTAATTGGAAACCTCCAGGCCCAGATGAAGTACCTAACTTCTAAGTAAAAGTATTAACATATTTGCACAAAAATTTAGCCATGAGTAAAAACGTTTTATATGAACAGACACCAACCTGGCAAACAACAGGAAAAACAATGCTCCTACTTAAGAGTGAACTTGCAAGCTACCCTAAAAATTATAGACCAATAACTTGTATTCCGATGATGTATAAACTACACACTGGAATTGATGCCGACAGAGTTTATAGTCATTTAGAAGAAAACTCAATTATGGCAATAGAACAAAAGAGCAATAAAAGAAAGTCATATGGATCAAATGATTAGATGTTGTTAAATAAAGTCATAGTGGATAACTGTAAAGAGGGGAAGAATCTAAGAGTGACATAAATTGACTACAAAAAAACATTAGGTAGTATCTCACATTCATGGATAAAAGTGTGCATAAAAATTTATAAGATACACCATACTCTGATTGACTACATTACAGTGACCATGAAACAGTGGCATACCACTTTGCAATTAAGCCATGATAAAGGACAAATTATTATCTCAGGGATAAAAATTCAAAGGGGATATTCCAGGACGACTCTTTGCCACCACTTCTATTCTGTCTTGCCCTTAGCCCATTAAGCTGTCTATTTAACAGCTTAGGCCATGTCTATAATTTGGCTCCTAGAAAACAACAAAGTGCAAAGGCTTTTCATCTTCTGTTTGCCTATGACAGAAAACTGTACAGCTCATCAGCTGAGGAACTGAAAACACAGTTGCAAGTTGTCAAAAATTTTTCAGATGATATAAGAATGTCATTTGGTCTTGATAAATGTGCAAAAGCAATGCTTAATGCAGGAAAACTGCAGCACCAAGAAAACATCAGTTTGGGACAAGAATGTGATATAAAAGAACTTGAGCAAGAGAGAGTGTATAAATATTTGGGAATTGATGAAGGATCAACAATAAAACAGGAACAAATTTGAATACATTTTACTAAGCAATACTTTAGAAGAGTTAAATTAATCCTGAAAACAGCATTGACATCTAGGAAGAAAATTCAAGTTATAAACCAATTTGGTTTTCCTGTCCTTATTTGCAGTTTTGGAGTGATTGACTGGCTCCAAAAGGTGTTGGATAGCTTAGACAGGAAAACAAGAAGGATACTTCATGCTCACCAGATGATGTATAAAAATCAGTATATACCAAGATTATATATTCTCCGTTCTGAAGGAGGGATGGGCCTCCTTGAAAATGATTACATGTAGAGATCTGCAATCGTGGGACTGCACACATATCTGCTGACCTCACAAGACCAAAACATAGTGAAAGTTTTGAAACACGAGGAGAATAAAACTAAGATGGCTTCTTTGCTTAGTCTAACAGAAGCCTATTGGCGTCAAGCAAGAATGGAAATCAAACCAGAAGTAGATAAAAATCAGGCAGCAACTGAATGTGCCAAAAATCAAAAGAAGGAATATAAGGTGAAGGCCCAAATGAGAAGGCAAGAAATATGGAAAATGCATAAATATAGTTACAAGTATAGAAAATTTCTGGAAGAACCTCATGTAGATCAGGATCAAACACAAGAATGTTTAAGGAGAGCCAAATTCAAACCAAGAGATAAAAGGTTAATACTGGCAGTTCAAGACAGTGGACTACATACACGTTGGTTTACAAAGTCCATTAAACATGTGGGAGAAACAGACAAATGTAAGTTTTGTAAAACAGAACTGGAAACAGTTGCACACCTCGTTGCTGGATGTAACATGTTAATGGCAGAAGGACTGTATACTGAAAGGCATAATAATGTGGCAAGACTGTTGCATTGGTTATTGTGCAAATATTTTTGTACTGAAATGGCTGAAAAACACTGGAAACATAAGCCACAAAGCATCATAGAAAATAATGAAACCTACATCACATGGGATCACCCATTACCAACAGTTCAAAAGATAGATGCTAGAAAAACAGATATAGCGGTCCATGAAAACAAAATAAAAGTAACACTGATCATTGAAATTGCCATATCCAGTGACTACAGTGTCTTGCATCTACAGAGACATAAAGTCATAAAATATCAGGCTTTGCAGACTGAACAAGAGCAATGTGGAAGAAAGACACCCAGACAGTTCCAATAGTAGTAGGAGCAATGGGTCTTATAAAAAAGAATCTGCAACCGTACTTAGATATGTTTCCAATATATGTAACCCCATATGAATTGCAGAAGGAGTCATTACTGGGTACATTGTGGGTGCTGTGAAGAGCACTTCTGGCTGACATCAAAGATTGAAGCAATACTTATTTCATGAACTTTAACTGTACTTTGACTTTGGAATGGCATCCTTTCCCATCATGGTTTTAGAAACCCAAAAGTCTTGGAGAAATTAACAAAAATTAAACTTTTTTAAATTCTTTGCAGTATAAAATATGCTTATACAATGCATTGTTGACATATTATTTTTTAGATTTAAGATGCTCCCATAGTTTTATCTCCATTTTACTTCCATAAAACAGAGTGCACTGTGTACACACAGCAACATATATTGCACCTACTGTAGAGCAATTAAAGTTACCAGAACAATCAATCACCCTTGAATACACAGCAGTAGAAATGACTGGACCCTCATGTGTACACCTGTGTCAAGTGCAATTACCACATCTTCTCTTATAATCCCAAATTGTTGTCCACCATAAGAAATTTAAAATGTTTGATGGATTTGCATTTGATTGCAATTTGTCAACTCTTGACCAATAACCTCTTGCAAAATATTCCATTGCCTTTGATAATAATTTAGAAAATAAAAAGGTTTTGAAAGAAGTTTTTGGTGATTGTTTGTTTCTATTTCAGTTGAGCTCAGATGACTTTGTTAAGGATAGTTAAACATAGTTTTGCTGCTGGTACTGACACTATAAATGGTGTTTTCATATCAACTGTAATGAAGGAACTTACCCATTGTTTGTGTTTTCTTTTTCATTAGTTCATAGGTTCATAGGTAAGTACTAGGCTATCTGCCCGAGGGCATCTATAAGCCTAGCTAGAATGTGTTGGCTTTTGCCACCCCCTTAGATTAGTTCCCTGTGCCTCAGTCCAGCAGAACCATTAGTTCCCTGTGCCTCTGTCCAGCAGAGCCACTGCAGTGATCCCCAGGGTAAATTTTCTGTTTCCCATCCACTCGTCAAGGTTTCTCTTGAAGAGTGTTAGTGAGGGGCTCTGCCTAATGTAGATTGGAATCCTGTTCCAAAGCATGGGGAGTCTCTGAGACAGGAATCTATCCCTCCAGCACATCCTATTTATCATTGTGGTGAGGTTAAGATCCCTAGAGCATGTGGCTCTTGGGGATTTGTTTTTTTAGGTGGAGCATGTCCATCAATTCTGGGTTGGACATGGCCTTGTATGTCAGACAGAGATCCCCTCTGAGTAAGCAGTATGCAACCGAGTACAGCTGGAGTTTCTTCAATTGGGCTGCATAGAGCATATGTTTGAGGCCAGTAATCCTCTTGGTGAGGTACTTCTGTGGTCTTTCCAGCTGTTGCAGGTGTCTTGTAAGGTACTTCCCAAATAGGGATTGTACTCTATGATGGGTCTAATGAGTGATGAGTAGAGGGGCACAATAACCTCTTTTGTTCTAGATGCAAACCCTTTTGTGATTAGGTGGGCCACATAGAAGGATTTCCTAACCACCTTGGCAATATGATTATCAAAGGAGAGATTACTATCTACTTGGGTCCTTAGATCCCTTATTACATTTTCTGTATTTAGGGGACTACCACGTTTGTGGTAGTTCAGGGGTACTTTGTTTTTTCCAAAGGGGTTGACTATGCACTTTAGCTTGATGCCATGATTTTGACACCAGGTATCCATCTCAGTAAGACCCTTCCAAAAAATGTCTGTATCAGCTGGAGAGTCAATTATAGCACCCGGTTTGCAGTCATCTGCGAACTTGGTCAGCCATAGTCCTCCTGTGCTTGCCTGTACCTCTGAGAAGTATATACTGAACAGAAGGGGTCCCAGGACTGAGCCCTGGGGGATGCCACTTTTAACTGGTTTAGAGGTGGACCTAGAGCCTGCAACTCTCACCGTGTGGGTTCTATCCAAGAGGCAATTGGCAACCCATCTCATGACGTAGGGGTTTATGTTCAGGCTGGTGAGCTTGTCTATAATACCAGAATGGGGAATGGTGTCGAAAGCCTTTGCAAGGTCTAGGTTGGCAGTGTGGACCTCCTTTCCCTCGTCTAAAGCCTTGGTAACTGTCTCAAAGAAGTCCACCAGGTTTTGGAGGCATGATCTGCCCTTAATAAAGCCAAACTGGGTAGGGTCCAATGTTTGAAGGTTCCCAATGTCTCTGTTAATGAATTCCATGATGATGTGCTCCATAGCCTTGCAAACCAGGCTAGTCAGGCTTATAGGGCGATAGATCCCAGGGTCTGTTAAGGCTCCACCTTTGTGGAGTGGGATAATGATTGCTCTGTGCCACTCTATGGGTGTGTAGCCTGTAGAGAGGCTGAGTTTGAACAGTGTGTTTAGGTGAGGGGTTAGTTCATTTTGGAGCTCATGTAAGTCACAGCCTGGGACACCATCTGGTCCCATTGAAGCTGTATTTTGGCTTTGGATAGGGCTGTTTTAACCTGTGTGTCAGTGATTGCTGGGGCACTACATTCTTCTGTGGTTATGGGCCCTTTAGGGGGTGAGAGGGGGGTGAAGTTTTCACTAAACCTGTCTGCCAGAATGTTGGCAATATCAGTTGGTTCAGTGTATTTTCTGCCATTCTGCACTAACTCAGAGCAGATCTGAGAGTTTCCACTTAGGTTCTTGACATAGCTAAAGAATGCTTTGTGGTTATCTTTGGAGTCCTTGGCAATTTGTCTTTCGAAGCTAGCCTTGGATGATTTTATGAGGGATCATAGTTTCTTGATGATACTAATCAGGGATGTCTTCCCTTCTTGGGATTTTACTCTTTTTTCCACTAGTTTCCTCCTTCTGTTGTATAACATGTTTATGGCAGGGGGTCCACCAGACTGGTTTCCTTTTTTTGGAGGAGTGAGTCTTGGTTTTGCTTGGGATAGCATGATCCATGCATTCTTGCAGGTGCTCATAGAGTGCCTTTGTAAGGGATTCAGCAGCTGGGACAGCGTTGTCCTTTAGCATGGGGGCTGTGAACCTTTCCACCTCAGTCTTAAGTAATGTGAAGTTTGCTTTTGAAAGGTTTTTCATGGTAGATTCCTTGATTGGGGGTGGGGGTGGAATGTGGATATCCAGAGTGATTAGTCTATGGTCTGATCTAACCAGTGAGGGTTTGATCTCTGGTGTAGAACACCGGTCGCCCATATTGGTGATGACCAAGTCCAATATGTTGCCACCTCCGGTGGGGGTGTTGACCAGTTGATCCAGGGCATTCGAGTTTATAAATTCTAGGAAGCGTTGGGCAAGGGAGTTAGTACATGAGTAGTTCTCCCAGTTAATGTTTGGGTAATTGAAATCACCCAATATTAGGGCATTTGGTAGGACCTTCCTATTTTCCAGTGTCTCCAGAAACGCGGAATGGAGGTCCTGGGTCATAGTGGGTGCTCTATAGCAAACTACAATTTGAATTGCAGTTTTGCCCATTGTTAGTTGCACATGGATGATCTGAGGCATTGTGCTGTGCCACTAACCTGGAGGTGTAGATATCCTTGATGAATATGGATACACCCCCACCTTTTGTATTTTGGTCCGGGTTCTGTGGCTGAAAAGTATGGTATGAGTTATAGCCTGGTAGTGCTGGGGTGCTCTCAGGAACCTTAAACCAGGTTTCTGTTACTGCACAGATATCAATATTCCCCATACTGAGGAGTGCCTTGAGTGCATGCATTTTGAGGTTTAGACTTCTGGCATTGAGTAGCATAACCCTCAGTTTTTGGTTACTTGTGCTATTTATGGTGGTGGGTTTGTCTTTTGAGCCTTGCCTAAAAAAGGCACTATGGGGGGTGGCAAAAGCCTGTTTAAAGAACACTTGAGGCAGGTTATGTGCCAGCAATTTGGAATTTGTCACTTGGTGATCATTGTAAGGTTGAAAATTTTACACTAATTAGACTTACAAGTATTGTGAATAAATATTTTGAAAGGTTAATTTTTAAACATATCATTAGTTTGCTGGAGTGTAGGTTTGATTCAACACCACATGATAGGTCCTGTGGTACTAATTTTCTTATTTTTTTATGGTCAGTTATGGAAAGCATTAGATGAATGGGCAGCTGCTGATATTATGTATTTGGACATGTCACAGGCCTTATATGCCACATTGGAGAACTATTTCTTTATTAAAAAAAATGTTGTCGAAATGAGTGACTAAATGGATAACTAACTGGTTGATCAAAGAAGATGCAGGATAAAGACCGTCAATTAGAAGGATTTAAAAGCTGGTGCCCAGTTTTATTTGACATGTTAATGGTGGGTTTTCCAGGTGATGATAAATTCTGAATGAGTAAATATGCTGATTATGTTAAAATTGGAACCACTTTTCTGGGTAAACTAATCGCTTTTCTTCTCAGTCATGTTTGGTAACTGTATTTTATTGGGCTACATTAAATGATGTAACATTTAATGCTAGCAAAACATATATAATGTATTTAGGGGATGGGAACCCAAATTATCCCTATGATCTGAATAATTTAGTATACAAGATGTTACCGTTACCAGAAATTTGGGTATAGAAACTGATGATTCTTTATGTTTTGATCCCCATTTGTGGGATGTAGTTAGAATATGTTGTTAAGAAATTTATAATGTATTCAGAAATATAGCTAACAGAGATAAAATGGTTTTACTTCCTAGTTTTAAAACTATAGTTAGACCTATTATAGAATATTGTGTGTCTATCTTTTTGTACGATAGGATACAGATGGGTAGACTGGAAAGAATACAATGGTATTTATAAAGGAAAATACACAGAATTAGGGTATGGGTTACTATCGTAGGCATAATCATTATCCTTTTTTACAATTAAATATAGGTCAGTTAGGGGTAATTTAATCACTCTCCACAAATGTGTTAAAGATTGTGGTCTTGGAAATATTGTGGGTGTTTACAAGAAAACACGTACTGAATACCAGGAATAATAATTACTTGGTAGATGAGTTGTCTAGTACAACCTTTGGTTTGAGTAATTCCTTTCATCGGAGAGCCTTTTTGTGGTGGAATAACATTCTATTATGTATTAGGAAATTGTAGTCAGTTAGACCTTTTAAGTCTAATTTGGATCAATAGTAAGAAATGAGAGTGTCTGATCCAGCTTTTCATGGTAGCAAGCTCTTGGAAGCCCTTTCTATGTGCTGAGCTTGATTCTGTAAACATTGAACACTGAACATCAAGTAATTCTACTGGATAGTTTCTGTCATAGAATGTACTTTTTTAATAAATTACACTCAGAAAAGTGTTGGCCTATTACTTAACTATGAACCTATACAAAACATACATATATTTGTCTGAAATAATCTTGGAAAGGCATACAAGTTGATTGTTTATTATACTATCCAATGGTGTATCAACTATTAAAATTTAAATAATTATTAGAAAAATTGGGGTCCTATAGATAATCAAGCCAAAACTATTGATGCAAACACATATATGTATAATAATACCAAGAAAATTAATGGCCATGGCATTCCTATTAAAATAAATATATAAAAGCTCAGTAGTACTTTGTAGGTATGTAAAAAGTCTTCCATGAGTTAATTTACCAGACTATAAGATTAAATATCATACAAAAATCACAAATAAATATCCAAATGCAATTTATAATGGCAGTCCAAAACTTAGCTGTGCTCCCAGGAACTTAAACCAAATTATTAACAATGGGTGCACGAGGTCCCATACCAACTCCTGATATTTGTTTAAAACATTCTCCACCAAACATAGAGAAATTCTTTTTTTTTCAAAACAAAATCTATACATGCACACAAAATGTCAGTGTCATTACCAGATAAATTAAACCAAATGGTGAAGCATAATCTAAACCATTACAGTCCATTTGAATGGGTGATGGCAATGCGCTATTCCTTAATGTGTGCAGTTACAAACAAATTATTCCTGTCAAATTCAGCAGAGCTAAATCTAACCAGGAAATCCCATGAGTCATTCAATACCTTAGGAAAAGTCTTAATAAACATTTTAAGTTTTTAGTCTACCAATATTGCAAGCAGTTCTGTCTTAGAAACTACTGTCAAACATCATACATATATAGTAGTTACTATCCATGATAACCACCCCTTCAACCTTATCAGGTTTCACGACTGTAATAGATCAGTTATTACAGAACTATGTTAAAAGTTTTTGTTAACTTTGGCTCAGATTACAGAATTTCTGCTATGACATTTTTTTGTAGCAGTGATCTAATCTGATGACTACACAGTCTTTTGAGTATGGATAGAGAGGGACATATTGTAGAGTCCCCATTAATGACATTCTCATTCTTGTAGAGAAATCTGAAGTTCAGTTTACAAAACGAATTGTAACTGAATAATAAAATCATCATAATTAAGTCATTGTACTAGAATAAAGGAGAAATACCATTAGAGCAGGGCAAATGATGCTCTCTATCACCTTCAGTATTAAATTTCAAAATGTTAAAAGTCCATTTTTCTATTGCTAAGGCAACCAAGCGTATCATCACCTAATTATGAGTCCTTCAAACCTTCCTCTTGGGCCTGTGTTGGACAAGATTTGTTTATTTGGTAGACTGGTGTTAACCAACAGCATCACCAAACAGTGGTTCTTCTTCACTTTGTCAGTATGTATGCTTTTATTGCTGTTTGAAGTATTTGGCATTTGGTCTGGCCACTGGATTTCCATGTTTGCATTGTTGTTTTTGTTTGTCTTTCACTTTTCCTGGTAAGAGGTCGCCACAGCGGAACTCCGGTCCGCTAATGATTGGCAGTAGATTTTTACGAAACGCTGAGGTGCCAGCTCGACACCCAACCTTCAATGAAGGCACGCCCATTTACGCATGCATGTCTTTCGAACATTACCCAACTGTGGGGAGGACATGTAGACTCCACACAGAAGGCAGTCCCAAGCCCAGCTGAGAATCGAACGGAAGAACCTCTTGCTTTGAGGTAACAACGCTACCGCCGTACCACGGCGGCATATTTCTATGTTTGCATTAATATGTGGTAATTCTCTTCATTAGGTTCACAGGCATGATCTTTACCATTACCATGATTGTGCATCTGTGGTAGTACTGTTATCAGTGCAGAATACAGATATGCATGTTTTGACCCCTAACATGGCTGGCACCTTAAGCAGTGCACATATGACTCTTCAGAAGGGGCATTTGTGGGAAGCAATGCACCATATAGAGAGAAAATGTAGACTCAGTTTTAGACTGGTTAAATATGAAAAGATAAAACAGAAGTAAATCCAACCAGTCAACCACAGCAGTTGCTATATAAAATCATAGAATTTATTCAAAAGAAGGAAAATAAAACCAGAAAAGCAAGGCTAAAATACAGATAAGTACTTTCATGCCTTTCTAAACAGGCACTTCATCAGATCTAAAAACTTACAAACAAACCATCTTTTAAACACAGTTACCTCACCAGGTCACATCATCTAAGAACTGATCTTAGAGGGGCAATTCCATTAAGTCCCTTCCTACCATCTGCATGTAATTCTAGAATCCACTTCATCTCTTTAAGTTCAGTTTTATTTCCTTAAATCACCTTTTCTATTGCTAGGTGTAAGTAATTCCAAAACAAAAAACTTAAAAGTATGTCTGGTCATTCTGTAGAACATGTTTATACAGTGCATTGCAAACATCATTCTTCTTGAAGTCATATAAATGTTCTTTAATTCAGTCTTTCAAACAGCTGTCTGTCTTACCTGTGTAGAAAGATTCACATTTCACATAGAATGACAAATACACTAAATTCTGACTTCTGCAATTTCCATAAAAATGAAAAACATAGCTCTCCTTGCCCACTGGATGTACATAAGAATCACAAATATGAATGTATTTGCACATGTTGCAGTCTCTACATGGAAACCCACCACATTTATTCGAAACAGAAACCTTCTTGTTAGTAGATTTGTAGCACAACTGTTTTAATGATCTATCACTCTTATAACAAAACTTGAGTACATTATCAAGTACTGACCTATACCTGTCATCAGATACAAGTAGTTGTCAGTTATTCCTAATAACACTGCAGATAGTTCAAACATCCATAGAATAAGTACTGCACATTTTAGGTCAGAACCTTTTACATCAGGGATCTTTTAGTGTTCACTACTGTCTCAGAGAAGTATGGTTTGGAAATATCCCTCTTGTGTTGGAGGACCTCATTGTAGGCAGCCTGAACCTCCACATCATGGTAACCTCTACATTTAAAGTCCCTTTTAAGGTTCTTAAATGATTCATACATTATTCCATCATCAGCACTTAGACGTGCATATAGGTAGAACTGTCCTTTTAGTACATTACTGTGTACGTGTTTTGGATGCATGCTGTTCCAATGTAAAACTTTATTGTTATTGTACTCTCTTATATAATTTGGTAGTTATCCCATTTTCAGTAATCATTACATGCATATCCAATAAATCATTAATAGTAGAGGAGGTAAAAGATTTTAAATCTCAGAAAACTAGTTATGGAATGTCAATACTCAACAAATCTGTGTAAATTTTCCATAGTGCCTGACCAAACAAAAAAAAAACATCATCAACAAACTGTATGTAAAAGGAAAAAAACTTAAGAAACAAATTACTTTGATCAAATATGTAGAGGAACTTCCAGTATGCCAACACCATATTTACTTAACTGTTGGCTTGCATGGTGCCCATGCTGATAATATATATATATATATATATATATATATATATATATATATATATATATATATATAATATTTATGATATAGTAATATTATAATACAAATAAAAATAAATAGAAGCAAAACCCTTTCCTTTCATATGTTATGTCTAATTTTTTAAAACCAGGTATATTGATATAATTTCATTCAAATGCGGTTTTACATTAGCATTCACTTTTAATTGCCATAAAAACCTTATTTTTATTTGTATTTTTTATTTATATAAGTTTTCTAATTCAATTTGGAAATTAATTGATCAGTGTAATTAAGGTTGTGTTATGTTTTTTATAGGCTGTGTCTTATACTGTTGCTTTATTGGTGGATGGTATGATGTCAGTATGCTGGAGGGATACTTAAACTTGTTTAATTTGTAATTGTTTACTCTGATGAAGCCAAAGCATTGTCTTGGCAAAAGAGCTTAGTTTGTAAGCTACACATCCATTAAAGTATATTTTAGCCATGTCGACTGGTGGTCTTTCTCTGGTTTTTATTTTGTTATAAGTGTTTGGTTAAGCATTGGTTACTAGTTTTCATGGAGTCTGGGTTCGTACCTCTGGTTGTGCTATGGTTGCTTTATCAGGAGACTTAACTACACTTCTTCACCAGTTATCAACTTATGTTGTTAACAAAGGAATCAAGCTAAATTCTAGTAGTAGTCCATCCACCTCCACTCAGAGAAGAGCTATGAATCAACCATCGCTGTTTCCCGATGGAGTGAGAGACACCATTTCATCGGCAATTATGGAAGAACAAGTGGACATTAATCAGTAGTTGGATACTCTCCTAGATTTATGCTTTTAGCTCCTGTAGTGGAACTTATGGGTTTGGCTTCTCTGGATCTACAGTTTCGTAAGTTTGAAAACATTTTGAAAAGCTACAGGAGTATCCAGATGGATTATATCTATTTTCTGAAGTGTATTTCTTTGAATCAAGTACCAAGAGGCTTGAGGCTATGGAAGTTCCTGATTGGGACTGAACTGGGCTCACTCATGCACCAAGAGCTTTTGGATCTTTTCCATCAAAATGGGGCTTGACATAGTTAAAATTATTATTCGACAAAATGACAGCAAGTTGGTTAAACTAAATACTGACATTAAGACACTTAACAAGAGTATTAAAAATTACTTAAACTTTGGTTCAAATAATTTTTCCTTTAAATAAAGCATTTCCTGATGCAGAGATGTTGGTTAAACAGAACCAGGAGAGAAAATCCATTAAAGTAGCTGGAGATGCAAGGCAATATTTTGAAAAAAGACTATATCCTTTACCTAATGGTTCATGGCCACATCTTTTAAAATCAATGAAACTGCTAGGGGTGGGGGGACCTTTGTTGGAAGGTGACAGTGAGTATATTGAACCTTCTAATAATGTTGCTATTGGAAGTGGCCCCAGGAATTTAGATAAGTTTTTGGAGTATCCCCCTTGAGGCATTAAGAGAGGTTGACCGAATGCAGGGGTTAAAAACACAGTCTCCAAAAAAGACAACAAGTTTGGATGAGATCAGGGAGAAAGGGAAGGTATAAAAACAATTATTGGAATCACAATCAAAGGAATAACTGCTGAGTGCTGAATTACAATACATATTGAACTCTGGTCAATTTGGAAATTGTGTGTATAATTGTATTGATATGAATTTAACATCTGGTCACCTTTCTTTGCTTAGTAGAGGTTTCACTTTTGTGCCATCTTTTGAGTCTAATATTTTTAAGCTACTTATTAACTTAAAACTATATTCTAGACAGTTAACTTTGAGATAGTTTTCTGATGAGAAGTTGCAAAACCCAAATAATGTTGTATTAAAGAAGGCTAGTACTTTAATTTCACCTCCCCATCCCTTAGTTCAGGTGTTTGAACAGATTTGTGAACAAGGCTTTAGGAATTATATTAATGTGAATAAGTAGTTCACTGACAATTTAAGTGAAAAAGAGTGAACTGTTTTGTTAGAATTTATGATGATAAGGATGTTAGACTGATGAAACCAGACAAGGGTGGCGGGTGGTAATAATGAACCAAATGAATTATGCATGCAAAATGTTTGATATACTAATGATGACTGTACATATGAAAGAGTGTCCAGAAATCAAGTCAGCATTGCTTTTGCTAAAACTAACTGTTTTTTATGAAGCTCTTTGAGACGGCACCATTACACAAAGTGAGCATGATTATTTATTAGTTGAAAAACCCATTATCCCAAGTGTTTTTGGAATCCCCAAATCCACAAAAATGTCAACCACCCTCCTATTTGCCTAATAGTTGTTACACGAGGAAGGAAGACTGAATCAATGGCAGCATTTGTGGATAATTAATGTAAACATATATTGAATTCTAGGAAGCACCATATTCAGGATCCATGTCATGTTCTTGATTTAATATGTGGGTTACAGTATGATGGAAACTTTTGGTTTGAAGCAGTTGATATTGAAAATCTATTTTTGGCAATTCCACATGAAGAAGGTGTTGAAATGTTTAGAGAATGTTTGAGTTTAGATAAGGGTAGAGGCACATTTTTAGTGGTAATTAATGGAAACCGTGTTGGCTAATCATTTTTATACTTTGATGGGGAACTTTTTAGTCAAATATCAGTGGTGGCCATAGGTGCAAAATGTGCACCCATTTTTGCTAATCTAGTCCTAGAACAGTGGGAAGAAAGCAATGTTTTGAAGTCCAGTTATGGTGATTATGTATTAATCTATTACAGATTTCTTGACAATATACTGATCCTATGGAAAGGTGATTTATTTTGATTATTTGAACAATTCCACCTCTTTCCTTAGATTCACTTACAGCATGGATTGACATTCTATTGATTATCTGGATATTTGTTTATACAAAGATCAGGTATGTTCCTGTTTTGGTTCCACCATATATGGAAAAAAGACTTATTCAAATTATTTCCTGTACTATGATAGTTGTCATCCTGCATAACAGGAAAAAGGAATAGTTAAGGGACAACTTGTTAGCTTGTCCAGGATAACTAGTGATGACAACAATTTTAATAAAGAAGCAGATATACTTCTTATGATGCTTATGGGAAGGAATTACCCATTACATTTATTAAATAATATTGGGAATGAGGTTTTACATGCTAGGAAAACTGCATTTCAACCTATCTTAAAAACTGGTTTAGATTATGTTACTAAAATTATGAGTGGCACTCCTAGGACCAGTATAGAGAAACTCAGTGATGTAATTATTCCTTACAATCATAATGCACAAGGGTTAGCTAATATAGTGAGGAACTCATGGCATAGTGTTTTTTATGCAGAAATTAAAACACTTTTTGTTGGTCAACCACAAGTGGTATTTTCAAGGGGACAAAATATGTAAGGTTTATTAGAAAGTGTACCATACAGTATGATGGGTCATTTTAGATCGCATATGGGTAAGTGTCGATGTTATGTGATCCTATCTCGCCTACATTCAATACTGATGGGCTCGGAGCCGATCCCTCGGCTCGGACTCGGCACGCTATGCTATAGAGCGAGGCCTCTTATTGGCTGAGCTATTTCTTATCCCAGGATGCACCACCACTAATCCCCCAGATCTCGTTTGCCACTTACAAGCTAGGATGTGGTCTCAAACTTGGCTGGGCTAAGTACTGTTTTATTCAGACTTTTCCTGTCAGGAAATTTGCTTATTTGAACCCAAAAGCTGTTTTAACAGCTATTGTTGTGGTACGAGTGTGTTTAAGAAAATCTGTCGAGGAATTTGTGTTTTTTTCGTTAAGGGAAGGTTTCCCGTTTAAGTTAGAGGGGCCTTCCCCTATTTTCTATTTCTATTACTATCTAGCGTTTTTTTGTGTCAAGTACCTGCTTAAGTTAGAGGGTCTTGACCCTCTTTTTCTGTGTTTGTGCTACTAGTACTGAATTGTTTTGTCTAAAAAAAAAAAAAAAAAAAAAACTTTAAATTTAAAACTTAAAACTTGCTTAGTTTTTCTGTGTTATTAATCTTAGAGGTTTGTCAGCATGTCTAAAGAGCATAGACCCTCTGGGTTTAAAAAGTGTGCGAGGTGTGGTTATAAAATGTCCATAACGGATGACCACTCCTCGTGCGTTTATTGTTTAGGTGCCAAGCACCTACAAGAGTCCTGTAGCGTGTGTCATGCCTTTTCATCGAGAGTCCTCCAGGAGAGGAAGAATAAATTAATTCTAAAAGGGTTGATTAAGCCATCCTTCGAGGAGGCTTTATCTTCCTCTTCCTCTCCTACGAAAAAGAAAAAAGCGTCGGCTCCGACCAGTCTGTCGGAACCGACTGCCAAAAAACCTAGGCAGGCTTCTCCATCGGCTCCACGGACTTCGGAGCCGAGGGCGGAACAGTCTGCCTCGATGCCTCCAGTCTCGACCCCTCTGGTTTCAGAGCCGAGGACTGGGGCATCGAGAGGCGGGTCACCTTCATCGGCTCCACTGATATTGGAGCCGATGAGGGTTGCTGGCTCAGACTCTTCCCCTTCGGCGCCGAAGTCCTCATCGGCACCGAGGGAAATTGTTTTGAGATCTCCCTCGGAACCGATAGTAATCGAATCCATTCGGAGCCGGTCCCCTAGTCCTATGGAGCCGATGGAGAAATCGGTTCGGACCCGATCGGTGTCATCTAGATCCTCCAAGATGTCTGATTCGGACATCGACAGGGTGCTCCTAAGACTCTTCCAGTCTCCGGTGTTTCAAAAGTTAGTTTCAGCTCCAGCCCATTCGGCTTCGGAGCCGATGGTCCACCCTGCTACTATGGTTCCTCCTCCAACAGCCTCGGCACCATTGGAGCCGGTGCTGGTGGAACCGATGGAGGTTTTAGGGTCGGGCCCAACCCTTACTCCAACTCTGGCTCTTGAGTCGGGGTTCAGTACGCGGACTTCTTCTGTCGGCCCCGGGGGGGACGCTTCGGGACTGATGTTTTCGGTCCCAAGCCTTCCTCTCGGTGCGTTGGCTGCGGGAGTGCCATCTACCATTGCGGCCACGGAGGTGGGACCTTCCCAGGATTCTGGTGGTCCCGCCTTCAGGGCTATGAGGAGTGCGTTAGCCAAATCATCTTTGGCTACCTCCACGGTCTTTCCAGCTCCTTCCCTGCATACCAAGACTGGGTCTTTGGCAGTCCCCCTGTCCTTAGACAGCGGAGCCCCGGGGCCTGAGGTTACCCCCACTGGGGTTTCCCCCCCTCCTGGAGGTCCTTCTGAAGCTTCTTCAGAGGAACCCCCCAGGAAAAGATCATGCAAGAGGAAGCACGTTGACTCCCCTGATGAGTCTCTTACATCAGACACTGATCTCGATGATGCAGAGGGGTCCACTAAGTCATCCTCAGATGATGTCTCCTTTGCAGACATCCTGGAAGCCCTTAAACAACGAGGCGTCTGGCAATCCAAACCCCCTTCTGCTGATGAGTCAGTGTTCCTTAAGGCCTTCGGGGCTCAGCCCTCCACCTCCTGGGTGTCTCCACCCTTCGATGAGCTCTTGGACTTGATCTGTCGAAGGGCGTGGGAACACCCAGACTCTGTGGAACCGGTGCCTGCTCATCCTAATAAGTTCCTGTCAGCACCCCCGGAAAAAGAGTTTATGACTAAAGGTGTGGCTGTAGATGCTTTGGTGGTGGCATCTGCTACCCAGCAAGATGTAGCAGAGGCTTTGACGTCTGTCCATCCTCCTAATAAGGAGTCTAGGAGCATGGATCGGTACGGTAAGCGCACCCTAAGTTCAGCGGCCTTTACATTAAGGTACTTGACCTATCTCACGCACTTTACCAGATTTCAGAGGGATCTGATTAAAGAACTTTCCGATACCCTCTTGGGTAACCTGCCTGAGGAGCTGGCCCAGACGGTTGGCTCTCAGCTGGCTACACTGTCATCCATTTCAAACTCATCCATGAGGCTCATTTCTTATGTGGCCGAAGGGGCGAGTAGAGCGGCGGGTACAGGCATTGCTCTACGGAGACAAGCCTGGCTCCGCCTGTGTCATTTTGCGGAGGCCTTTAAGTCTTCCTTTGCCGATGCCCCCTTTGATGGGTCCTCCTTGTTTGGACCCAAGGTAAAGGACACACTGACCTGCTGCGAGCAAGAAGGTAAGACTTTGACTGCCGTAGGGGCACGATTTTCCACTCCCTTTCGGCCTTACCCCAAGGCTAAAAGAGGAGGGAAAATGTGGTTCCGTAGATCTCAGAAGTCTTACCCCTCACAGCAGGACGATCCCCCTTCCAGAGGCAGAGGAGGGGGAAATTCTTCTGGAAGACACCATCCCAGAGGTGGCAGAGGCCCTCACAACACTGGAGACCGCAAGTCCTTTCTTGGTTCTTCAGCCTTTCACAGTCCCTGAGGGATTGCCCGACTGTGCAGCTCCGGAGCCAGTCGGGGGTAGTTTTTCAAGGCACCTAAAAGCCTGGGAAGGTATCACTCAGGACCAATGGGTGCTTCGAATTATCGCCGCAGGTTACGCCATCCCTTTCCCTCACTCTCCACCTCAGTCCAAAAAAATCCCGGACCCGCCACCCAGTCAACGGGAAACTGCAGCCTCAGAAGTTTCAAAGCTGCTGCAAAAGGGAGTCATCCAACTGGTCCCCGCAGACCAGATCGGATTAGGGACTTACTCAAGATTCTTTTTGGTGCCAAAAAAGACTGGGGACTTGAGGCCCATTTTGGATCTCAGCATTCTAAACCGTTCAGTCAAACAGTCCAAGTTCCGAATGGTCACCCTACAAACCATTCTCCCATTGCTGGAGAAAGGTGTTTGGATGTGCTCCATAGATCTCAAGGACGCTTATTACCATATCATGGTACATCAAGCGTCCAGGAGACATCTGCGCTTCAGCCTAGGAGGCATTCATTTTCAGTTCCGTGTGCCCTTTGGTCTCACCACAGCCCCAGGGTGTTCACCAAATGTTTGGCGGTAGTGACTGCTCACCTGAGAAGTCTAGGATTCCAGGTGTTTCCGTATCTAGACGACTGGCTCCTAACTGCCACCTCCAAGCATCTACTATTGCGGAGCCTACAAGCCACGATATCACTGGGCAATTCCCTTGGAATCACCTTCAATTGGCCAAAGTCTGTGTTGCTGCCATCTCAACGCATAAGATTCATCGGAGTAGAGATAGACTCAAACTGAATGTGGGTCTATCTACCTACAGACAGGATACAAACCATACAGGCTCAAGTTCGATCCTTACTTCCCAGATCCAAAGCCCCAGCCAGAATGGTACTGCAGCTATTGGGATCCATGTCCGCCATGGTTCTTCTAGTTCCCCTAGCAAGATTGCACATGAGAATTCTCCAGTGGCTTCTTTCAGCGCAGTGGTCCTTTCAGGAACTCCCTCTCAGTCACCTCATATGGATCATGGAAACCTGCAAACGGGACCTTCGCTGGTGGCTGGTGCGCTCCAATCTGGATCAGGGATGACCCTTTGTTCCACCTCCTCCTGTGGCCACTTTGACCACGGACGCCTCCCAGATGGGGTGGGGGGGGCATTCCCTGGGCAGGTCAGTCGAAGGCAAATGGCACCCAGAAGAGACCCTACTTCATATCAACATCCTAGAAATGAGGGCGGTGCTTCTGTCTCTTCAAGCCCTTCACGATTACCTCCCTCAGGGCATAATTGCCGTTCACTCAGACAACATGTCAGTGGTCTGGTACCTGAACAAACAGGGAGGGACCAGATCCTATCCTCTTTGCAGAGAGGCCATGAGAGTTTGGGAATGGGCAGTGTCGACCAAACGCTTTCTAGTGGCTACTCATATCCCGGGCAAGTCCAATGTGATAGCCGACAGACTGAGCAGAACCATCCTCTCTCCTCACGAATGGTCTCTGAACATTACAGTTGCAAATCAGATTTTCAGCAAATGGGGAGTTCCGTGTTGTGACCTCTTCGCGACTCCACTGAATGCGAAGTGCAAAAAGTTCTTCTCCCTCACCCCGGCTCTGGGGAAGAGCCCTATGGACGCACTAGCCCATCCATGGCCCACCGGCTTGCTTTATGCCTTCCCCCCAGTTCCTCTCCTTCCCAGGGTGATCCAAAAGGCATCTCTCTTGGGGAGCAAAATGATCTTAGTTGCTCCTTACTGGCCTCGTCAAGTATGGTTCCCCTATCTTCGGAAATATGCTCTGGAAGGTCCATGGTTCCTGGATCAGATCCCAGACCTATTGGTTCATCAGTCGGGACTATTCCACCAGTCCCTACACACCTTAAAATTGACGGCTTGGCTCCTCCTCTTCTGACTATAGTCAGGAGTCATACATTGGATCCAGAAGTTGTACAAATTTTATCTTCGGCCCACAAGTCTGCTACAAAGAAATTGTATTCTAGCAAATGGAAAAGATTTGCTATTTGGATTCAACTCTGGGGCCTGGATCCCATCACTATTCCTGTATCAGAAGTACTGAAATTTCTAACTTCTCTTTTCAATCAAGGCTCTTCAGTCTCTACCATCAAGGTTCAATTGGCAGCTATTTCCAATTTTCACGAATCTATAAACCCACCTTTAATGAGCAACAGATTGTGTAAAACCTTCTTGAAAGGTGCTGCACTTTTAAGACCTCCGATTTCTCATCCTGCTCCTCCATGGGATCTCGATGTGGTGTTACACGCCTTAACTTCCTTCCCCTTCAAACCGGCAGCAACATGTGATTTAAAATTTCTATCGTGGAAGACTGCCTTTCTGGTGGCGATTACTTCTGCCAGAAGGGTTTCAGAGCTTCAAGCTTTGTCTGTAAAACCTCCGTACTTGGTTTTTCACAAAGACAGAGTATATCTCAGACCAAATCCATCCTTTGTCCCTAAAGTTTGTTCCAGTTTCTGCCTACAACAATCATTAGAACTTCCAGTCTTCTTTCCGAAGTATTCTAACAAAGCGGAATTCATATTCCACACATTAGATGTCCACAGGCAGTTGCATTTTTATTTAGATAGGACCAAACAAACAAGGAAAACAGATCAGTTGTTTGTATCCTTTGCAGACAATAAATTGGGCAAAGCCGTCACAAAGGTCACTATTGCCAAATGGATCAGGGACTGTATTACTCAAGCTTATTCTTTTTCTAACAAAGAGCTTACCACCTCTGTCAAAGCTCATTCTACAAGGGCTATGGCTACTTCGATAGCATTTCATTCTAAGCTTGCCATTAGTGACATTTGTGCTGCGGCTACGTGGTCTTCCCCGCACACTTTCATTTCCCACTACAAATTGGATGTGGCATCTAGAGGACGAGCTTCATTTGGTTCCACAGTGCTCAGGAGTGTTTTCCAATGAGCCACCCAGGATTTAGGTGCTAGGGATGCTGTCCCATCAGTATTGAATGTAGGCGAGATAGGATCACATAACATCTTTTAGTTATGTACTTACCGTAACTTTAGATGTTTGGAATCCATCTTGCCTACATTCCCAATAACCCACCCTCCTTCCCCCTTCCTCGGAGATCAGAGAATATCAGAAGGTCCGAATCCTGTTGTTTCATCTTGAAACATCTAACAATGTTATATAAACAAGTTGTGCATGTGTGCATGAATGCGGACAAACAAGATCTGGGGGATTAGTGGTGGTGCATCCTGGGATAATAAATAGCTCAGCCAATAAGAGATCTTGCTCTATAGCATAGCATGCCGAGTCGGAGCCGAGGGATCGGCTCCGAGCCCATCAGTATTGAATGTAGTTGAGATGGATCCCAAACATCTAAAGTTATGGTAAGTACATAACTAAAAGTTCTTGTAAATTGTGCAAATTTATTAATGAGGGATCATATTTTACAGTTATCCATTTTAACAAGTTTAACAGACAACAAGCAGTCCTCTGGGAAAATCAAATCTCATCCTTTTTACCTGTCACCATCTGGGTCCCCCAGGGTTCCATACTAGGACCACTTCTTTTCTCACTATTTATTAATGATCTCCATGTAGCAATCCCTGAAGCCACCTGTATTCAATATGCAGATGACTCCACACTAATTTGTTCAGCAACCTCTCCATCTGAACTACATTCTCTTACTCAAAATGTTTTCAACACTGTAGAAACATGGTTTACCAAACGTTGCCTCTTACTTAATGCTAAAAAAACTAAACTCCTTCTCTTTACACCCACTACTAGGTCCCCCCCCCCTTAGATTTCTCAATCTCTTCAAATAATGGCACTGTTATTCTCCCAGACTCTACCACTAAACTTTTAGGAATTACCATTGACAATAATCTCTCATTTGATTACCATATAAACAACACCATTAAAATAGTCAACAGAAAAATAGGTTCCTTATATAGAATAAAACCTTTTTTAACCTCAACAGCTAGAGCCAAGATCGCTCACTCCCATCTAATTTCATCCCTTCTGTATGCTTCACCTATATTTACCAACCTTAAAAAACTAACCTTAACAAATTAGCAACTTCCTGTAATAACATTTCCAGATTCGCTACTGGCAATCCCTTTAGAACCCACCACTGCTCTAATCTCAGGCAACTTGACTGGCTTGAATTCCAAAACCATCTGAAAATCCCCCAACTCACAATTGCCCACGAGATATTTCACCAACCCAATAATACCCCTATACTCTCAAAACTCCTAGTCCCATACAATAATCTGAACTCCCTACGTTCTTCAAACAAACTCCTTGCCAGCTTAACAAAGTCTAATAATGCAACTGGTGACCCTCTGTTTACCAACACAGCAGGAAAAAACTGGAACCTGCTACCCAATGAACTAACTCTAATAACATCCTTGCCACTTTTCAAACTAGAACTTAAAAAACACCTCCAAAAGCACTGGCTTTTCCCTTGTAGTAACCCTGACTAACCACCCTCATCACCCCTGTTTCTTCCTCTTCTAACCTAACTTCCTCTCTTCTAAACACTTAGTCTTGTAAATAATACTATCACTAGTTAAACTCTAACCTATTGCTTAAATCCTTGTACCTTATGTGAAGTATTGCTTCCTTAATCTGTAAATAAGACTGTCACTAGCTAAACTCTAACCTATTGTTTAAATCCTTGTATCTGATGTGAAGTATCGTACGTTACTGTCCTGTACTACAACTGTTTTTAGCTTCCTTAAGTAATATTCTGTCTATTGCTACTTTATATCTAGAATGAAAAAACATCTGATCTGAAGTAGGCACTTCATTTGTCAGCAACCTTTGGGATACGGATCCGATCTCGGATCTGAGCCGGCAACTTCTACCACAGCATAGATCCGAGCTCCTAGCTCCTCCCTTTACCCATAATCCCCTGCCAACCCTGACTGACCTCAGATCAAGTTTGCCACACTTCAAGCTACAAGCTGGATTTTTGAGCTCCTGCTACTTTGTGGATTTGTGAGGAAAAAATCGTCTATTTTATTCTCCTTTTTCTTAGTGTGAGTGAGAGCGATTGTTTAGGTACCCCATAGCCCTTTTATCTCTCTCAATTTAATTTAATTTAATTTAATTTCTGGTTATTTTTCCTCCTCCCTGCCCTCGCTGGTCATAGTGTGTGTTTGTGATGTGTGCAGGGGCCTAGTGAATGTGTTTTCTGTGCTATGTCAGAGGCCCCTAAAGCCATCTTTTCAAAGTGCACCGAGTGTGGCCATAAGCTTTCACCAGCGGATGGCCACACCCGGTGCATTAGGTGCCTTGGGGTTGAACACCTCTCCTCGGGATGCGCGATTTGTGCGGCGTTCAACTCCAGGGCACTTAAGGACCGGCGGTCGAAGCTGATTCTGGCGGGCCTTTTGCCCCGGATTCGGCTCCAGCCTCCAGTGCTTCTGTGGCAGCCACCCCTGCCTCCCTCCCTCCGGTTGGGACTCAACCTCCCGCTTCGGCTCCGGAGGAGAGGGAGGCTGGGAAAGCCAAACGGGGAGAGAAGCACCATAAGCGGTGGGCCGAGGACTCCTCCTTGGCCCCGCCCGCCAAACGAGCTTCTCCCTCCAGAGCTTCTGGATCACCTCCTCCTCGGCTCCAGTCCCCTTGCTTCTCACCGGGACCCGAGGAAGAGGGGACCCGGTCCCCATCGAGGTCATGGAGGCGGCACTCTAGGTCTGCCTCGGGGGCCTCTTCGAGGTCCACTTTTAGCATGTCAGATGCAGACATAGACCAGATGATGAGGAGGTTCATCCAGGCCCAGCTGCAGATGGGAGTGCTCTTGCTCCCCCCCCCCCCTCTGGTGGGGAGCTCGACCCCATTTTTTGCTCCAATCGCTCCTTCACCGACCCGCTTTCTGGGTTCGGAGCGTTTGGAGCCGAGCCTAGTTGGATCCGGGGGTGGGTCAGAGCCGACAGTACTGGGTACTTCGGCTTCAACTGGTCCCTCGAGCTTTTTGGATACGACCTCTCGGAGCCGTAGGCTGAGCTTCGGATCCGAGGGATTCAGTGTGACTTCGGCTCCATCCCGGTCGGAGCACATGGGTCCTTCAGATCCGATGGTCTCGGCCCCGGGTCCGGTCCCCGCTTCGGATCCGAGTGGGAGTCGACTCTCGGATCCTATCGAGGGCGGCTCCCCCTCGGCTTTTGCTGTGGTGGAGAGGGCACTGTTGAGTGCATCTGGGCCTCCGGTCCTGGCTTCGGCTCCCCCCTGCACTCCCTCTCAGCTGGTTCAGGCTCCCATCACCCGGCCTTCGGGGCAGCCTGCTTCAGCGCCTCTGGGTGTTCCTTCGGAACATGACATTGCTGGTGAGACTTCCTCGGACAGCCCCCCCGAGGAGGTTCCTCACAAAGCTAAGTGTAAGAGGAGGCACATGGACTCCCCCGAGTCCCTTACGGAAGATACGGACTTAGATGAAGGGGAGGGCTCCCCGAGGTCACCCCCCGAGGATGTCTCCTTTGGAGACATCATGGAAATGCTCAGGATTAGGGGAGGGTGGTCTGTCCCCAAAGCTTTCTCCGATGAGTCTGTATTCCTAGAGGCATTCGAAGCAGGGCCATCTACCTCTTGGGTGTCCCTTCCCCCCGACCCCCTGGTGGACCTTATCTCCACCAGGGCTTGGAAGGAGCCGGACACTGTAGAGCCAGTCCCCAAGTGCCCAAATAGGATCCTGAGTCCCCCTGTAAAAAGAACCCACTGGAGCAGAGGTCCCCCCATGGATGCCATGTTGGTGGTGGCGGCCACCAAGAGGGAGTTGTCTCAGGAGAGCTCCGCGGTCCACCCACCGAGCAAGGAGTCTCAGGTGATGGACCACCTTGGGTTCAGCAATCTTCGCGATGAGGGCACTGAACTATATGGCACACGTCATCCGGATGCAGCAAGATCTAATAAAATAATACGCTGCTTCCCCCCCAGACTCCATGTCGGAAGGGGACAAGCAGTTGTACTCCTCCCGAATGCCCACTATACATTCCATTTCTAACACCTCTATGCGACTCTTGTCTCATGCCTCTGAAGGAGCCGCTAGAGCTAGCAGAGCCAGCCTGGTAATGAGGCGCCAAGCCTGGCTTCAACATTGTGACTTCTCGGAACCCTTTAAGGCGTCATTCACGAATGCCCCCTTTGATGGTTCTGCACTGTTTGGCAAAACCATTTGCGACACTTTAGTCCAGAGCGAGAAAGACAGGAAGACATTGTCTGCCATCAGAGTCTGCTTCTCTGCTCCCCAGAGGTCCTTTTCCAAGAACCAAAAGGGTCAGAAGAAGATGTGGTTCCGGAAAATCGCATCAGTCCCAGTCTGCTCCGGACAACCAGTCCTCTCGTGGCAGAGGAGGACAGGGAGGACGCCGCCCTAGAGGCAGAGGGGGTCCCAGAAATTTTGGGTCCAGAGAACCCTTCTCTGAGAGGCCCATGCAGAACCCCTGAGGGGTTGCCCAGCTGCTCCACTCTGGAGGCAGTCGGGGGGCATTTTTCGAGGCACCTAGCAATGTGGGAGTCCATAACAACAGATCGCTGGGTGCTTCGCATCATATCCAGAGGTTACCAAATTCCCCTTTATTGTAACCCCCAAAACCAGAAGCCTCCCCGACGTACCACCCAATCAGAGGGAGGTGGCTGCTACAGAAATTCAGCAGCTTTTACAAAAAAGAGCCATCCAACCCGTCCCCCCAGATAAGCTCGGATCAAGGTTTTACTCCAGGTTCTTTCTGGTGCCATAAAAGATGGGGGACTTGAGGTCCATCCTCGACCTCTCTCTCTTGAACCTGGCAGTACCCAAAGAAAAGTGCCGGATGGTCACGCTGCAATCTATTCTCCCCCTGTTATGGGAGAATGACTAGATGTGCTCGACAGACCTCAAGGATGCGTACTATCACATTCTTGTGGACAGACACTCCAGGAGGTTCCTCCGCTTCTGGCTGGGAGCCAGTCACTTTCAGTTCAGGGCCCTCCCCTTCGGTCTCACCTCAGCCCCCAGGGTGTTCACCAAAGTCTTGGCGGTTATAGCAGCCCACCTGAGGCTTCAGGGAATTTAGGTCTTTCCGTACCTGGACGACTGGCTCCTCATCGCCCCAACAAGGCATCTGCTCTGTTCAGGCAGGGATTATTTCCTCAATGTTGCTCCGCACCTAGGGTTGACTGTCAACATGGCCAAATCCTCTCTGGCTCCTACACAGGTAATAGATTTCATAGGGGTGAGATTGGATTCCAGACTAATGCTTGCTTTCCTGACTCCAAATCGGCTTCAGAACCTGAGGTTGCATGTTCAGGCCATTCTCCAACTTCTTGCTCCACCAGCGGAATTGATCCTGAGGGCTCTAGGGTCCATGGCAGCAGCAATTTCTCTGCTGCCCTTAGCCTGTCTAAATATGAGGGTCCTGCAGTGGACCCTCCAGGTGCTATGGTCCCTGTCTCGCAACCCCCTGTCTCATCCCATTCCCCTAAGCAGGGCTTGCAGAAGGTCGCTCGTGTGGTGGCTCCAGTCCCCGAGCCTTCACATGGGACGACCATTCTCGATGCCTCCTCCCATCACCACAGTGACCATGGACGCCTCTCACCTGGGGTGGCGGGGCACTATTCAGGCAGAACGGTCCAAGGCACATGGAATGACATAGAGACCTCCTTGCATATCAATGTCCTAGAGATGAGGGCGGTGCTTTTGATGTTGCAGGCACTTCATGGCCTTCTTCCGATTGGGACGATTGCGGTACAGACGGACAACATGTCAGTTGTCTGGTACATCAACAAACAGGGGGGGAACCAGGTCTTATCCTCTTTGTCGCGAGGCCATGAGAGTTTGGGAATGGGCGATATCCACCAACCGCTTTCTCATTGCAACGCACATTCCGGGATGTTCCAACATCCTAGCAGACAGGCTCAGTCGTTCATTTCTGACCCCATGCAAATGGTCTCTCAATCCTCTAGTAGCGGAGCAAATATTTGCCCAATGGGGACAACCCTGTTGCGATCTTTTTGCCTCTCCCTCAAATACCAAATGCAACAGTTACTTCACTCTGATCCCCCCTCAGGGGGAGTCCCCGAGAGACTCTCTAGTACATGCTTGGCCTCCCAGTCTCCTTTATGCTTACCCTCCATTGCCCATGATGCTGAAACTCTTACAGAAAGCTAGTCAGTTGGGGAGCAAAATGATCGTCATTGCCCCATTCTGGCCTCGTCAGACATGGTTCCCGTACCTGTGGTCTCACCTGATTCATCCACCCTAGATTCTGGATCCCCTCCCGGAACTCACTACTCACCCTCTGGGTCTTCCGATGCCCAACCTGGTCAACCTCAAGCTGACGGCTTGGTTGCTCCAGTTCCACTCCTGATAAGGACTCCCGGAATCTCCTCACCAGTCAAAGCCATTCTAGTAGCAGCACACAAACCGTCCACCAGAAGGGCCTATCGGAGTAAGTGGAAATGTTTCTCCATCTGGGTGGAGCACCATCACTTAGATCCTTTCACGGCACCTCTTACGTCGGTTTTGGATTTTCTAACTACCCTTTTTCATCAGGGGGCTAGCTGCTCTACAGTCAAGGTAGAACTAGCAGTAATTTTGCATTATCATGTAGGGCATGAATCGAGCCTTCTAATTACCTCCAAGCTCTGTAAAGCTTTCCTCAAGGGTACCTTCCTTCTCAGACCTCCGGTCAGGGTGGTAGTACCCCCATGGAATTTATCTTTGGTTCTACAGGCCTTGACAAGCCCCCCTTTCGAGCCGGCGGCTACGGTTGATCTTAAATACCTCTCTTGGAAGACGGCCTTCCTGGTGGCATTACTTCAGCTAAATGGGTCTCTGAGCTTCAGGCTCTCTGTGTCAAACCACCGTATTTGGCCTTCCATCAGGATAGAGTTTACCTCAGGATCAATCCATCCTTTCTGCCTAAGGTATCTTCGGAAGCTAATATTGATTAATCTATTAATCATCCCGTGTTCTTTCCCAACTATCAGAACAAAGCAGAGTACAAACTGCATTCTTTGGATGTGCACAGACAATTACGCTTTTATATTCATCGAACTGCTGGTCATAGGCAATCTGACCAGTTGTTTGTCTCCTTTGCCAAAATCAATTTAGGCAAGTCAGTTTCTAAAGTTACCCTGTCACGGTGGATAACTAGTTGTATCCTCTTGGCATGTCAGAGTTCGGGAAGGCCTGCACCTCAGGGAGTCCACGCTCATTCTACTAGGGCCATCGCTACTTCGTCGGCTTTTAGATCTAGGGTCCCCTTGGATGATATATGTTCCGCAGCCACTTGGGCTTCATCTCATACCTTTATCAGCCATTACAAACTGGATGTTGTCTCCAGAGGTAGGGCGTCCTTTGGCTCTGCAGTGCTCCGGACTATTCTTCCATAACGGCCACCCAGGATTCAGGTAGCTGGGGACTCTGTCCCAAAGGTTGCTGACAAATGAAGTACCTACTTCAGATTAAGAAGTTATGTACTCACCATAACGTTCCATCTGAGTAGGTATCTTCATTTGTCTGCAACCACCCCCCCTTCCCCCTGACCTATATGATTCTGTTTAGGATCTGTCTTAGATAAGCCCCTTCCGGGGCACAGTAACAGTTGTTATATCGGACAAACTTGATCTGAGGTCAGTCAGGGTTGGCAGGGGATTATGGGTAAAGGGAGGAGCTAGGAGCTCGGATCTATGCTGTGGTAGAAGTTGCCGGCTCGGATCCGAGATCGGATCCGTATCCCAAAGGTTGCAGACAAATGAAGATACCTACTCAGATGGAACATTATGGTGAGTACACGACTTCTTATTTTATTGTTTATTAATCCTTTACTTACCTTGTAACAATATTTTTATACTTTGTATATCTGTGTGGAGCTTTTCTCCCCGGGCCTCTATAAAAAATGGAAATATGTCCAGCTAGACTAGCCCGGTCAACAAATTTAAAATAAAATAAAATAAATAAAAAGTTTATCCCTTGTCCTGGAAGGATTGACTGTAACACTAGGCACATAGTTTATTTAGCTATGGGTCTGTCTTGTCAGGCATTCCACATGGGGAAAACACTTGAAAGACCATATTGGGGAACAAGTTAGAGATATAAAAAAATTAGAATGACAAGAATGCACTTTACTTACATTCAAGGGTTTGTGCTGATTTAAAAAAAAAACTTTTTTATTAATTGATAGGGTGGTTGATTTTGTTAGAAGTGATGATATTAGCACTCAGCTAGATTATATGGAGGTTTTATGGCAACTAAACTGACTGCTAACATAAAACCTAGTTTGAATGAAATTATATCGATATACCCAATTTTAAAAATTTGATCTAACATTATATGTAAGTAAACGGTTTTACTTGTACTTATTTTTATTTGTATTTTTTTGTATTTTTTATATTTATGTAAGTTTTTTTAATTCAATTTGGAATTGAATTGACCAATTTAATTAACCTTGTGTATATATTTTTTTAAGAAGGTATGTCTTATAATGTTGTTTTATTGGTGGATGATGTGATGTTAGTCTGCTTGGAGGGATATTTAAACTTGTTTAATTTGTAATTGTTTACTCTGATGAAGCCAAAGCATTGTCTTGGTGAAAGAGCTTAGTTTGTAAGATACAAGTCTATTAAAACATATTTTAACTGTGCTGACTGGTGGTCTTTCTCTGTTTTTTATTTTATTTTAAGTGTCTGGTTAAGTGTCGGTTACTAATGTTAATTAACCATGTGCTCTACCCCTGAAATGCTTGTGGTGATTGATTTATGCTGCTGAGTGATTCAGTGTATTGGATGTGTAAATAACCAGTGTGTTCTCAAATTTATCTTAGATAAAAGATGACTATCACCCAGTGAAGGCAGTGGAAGCTGACACAGTGCAATTATGGCTGGCAAAGTTCAACGGAGATGTAAGGGTTGGGATGTTTGAGTGTGTGGCAATGTGTGCTACAGGGTAGTCTGTTTATGTCTGTAGGGGTATGAATAGAGTCAGGTAACTGCATGGGTCTTTGTGTGCATGTGTGTGTGTGTGTGTGTGTGTGTGTGTGTGTGTGTGTGTGTGTGTGTGTGTGTGTGTGTGTGTGTATGTGTGAGCACGCATGTGTGTGTATGTGTCATAGTCTGTGTGTGGGTGAATGATTTAGTGTGTACATGAGAGTCTGATTAAGTGTGACCTGGAAGGGTTGATGTTGAGTGGATGTATGTATGGGCATGTGTGTGTATGTGCGTATGTGTCTGTGTGCAAGCCCTAGTGTACATGTGTGTGCACATTTGCATGCGTGCATGTGTGTGTTTGTGAATATATAAGTGTCTGTATGTGTGCGGAGTATCTATCCCAATATGATGTTTAGGATAGCAGATTATACTATCATCGCAAAGTATTGTTAGCATGATGAGCAGTCCAAAACTACTATTCAGAGATATACAAATAAGCTGATAAGAAAGTCTTCCTAATTTTGTCTAAATCTGTGTCTGAAAATCATTTTCACAATCATGTAATACGACCTGTCTGTAGTTGATAATTTACATGACACCAGTTCAGTTTTTCTGAATCCTAGGACAGTGATGGCACACCTTTTGGGTTCTGCATGTCAAAAATTTGGAAAATGTCTAACTTGGCTCTGTTGGTGTGCCCCCATACAAAAATAAATAAATAAATAAATAAATAAAATAAAACAGCATAGCTCTCATTACATCAGGGATAAATCTCAAAAGCATTGTGGCAAATCTAGAAATAAGAGACATGGACGGTTTTAAACTACTAGTACTATTAATCTGAGACACTGACAGAAAAAATGAATGTAAACTAATGTAAATTTTCTGAAGTAAAATAAGTCTTTTTAAGTGTAGAAAGTCACCAGTTTTAGGAGGGATTAAGAGGGACAGTTGAGATGAATGTAAAACAGCACACTCCTAGAAATGCAGACCACTTGCCCTTTGCAGAAGTGTAACCACGAAGAGAAAACAATGTCAGCACTGCCCTTTGCAGACTCTATCGACACAGTATCCAAAACAGTCTTTGAGGTTAAGAGCTTCCTTACCTCTGCAGCAGTGCTGCTGAACTGGCTCCTGACATAAAATAATTCAATGTACTTCACACAAGTAATGAATGTAAAAGCAGTTTCTTTGGTAACTTGGGTGTTGTTGAATGCTGGCGTGTCACCCAGAACATTATGGTGTGTCACCTTTGACACGTGTGTCATAGGCTCACCATCACTGTCCTAGGAAATATCTGTCTCCACATGCTGGTGGCTTATTGTGAAAAAAAAACATCTCCATTATCTACATTTGCCTTTAAAAAATTTCTCCAAGAAGTCACCTACATTTTTCTAGTAATTTCTAAACTGCATCAGACTGTGTAACTAATGTTTCCCATTTTGTATAAAGTCTTACATTTTTCTTGCTAACCCATCTTGGATCTTCTTTCCCATTGTCCTTTTTGGTACCTTATTTAAAGCTGTAATATCCAGTACTTCAGACCACTGTTTTTTTTTTTTTTTCAAGTATCATGGGATTTATTTCTTCCAAATAAAACAGGGTTTTTATTCTGATGAACAAAAGAAGTAAGAAAAATAAAGTGTAACATACTATATGTGAGAATATATATGGAAAACGTATTACCATATTTCATCTGTATGTTTAATTAGATGTGTATATCTGCTGGACACCTCTGTGGTAATTGGATTTAAATATTTCTGTCTGAACAAAGTGATACTTGGCCATAATCGGTTTCAATGGAATTCCTTGACTCCACCCATCTGGAAAAGTATAAGTTCTGTAACATTTTCTAACTTCTAGATATTTTTTCTAATATAGATAAGAACTCATGAATAAGTAAAAACATGCAAATTAAAATCAGATTATCAATATTTTACTAACACTTCTTCTTCTTGTATCCATCTGGCACCTTTCACAATACTACAGGGAAACAAGATTTTCTCCTTTTTTTCTTGTTGTTGTCAGTGTTTATTTTTGATGCCTGTCAAATTTTTTTGAAATGTCCCTTTGTGGGCTTGCTGGGCTTTTCATGAGACAGTGATTCATCTTCTATTTCTTTAAAGGTGAGCATTATGCACCACTGGAAGTGTACCTGTTTCTTACTAGGATATGTTGAGAAATGTCATCCTGTAAAATTCAATTGCTCAGTCTCATCCAATTTCAGTTAGAACATCAATTATCTGCAAGAAGCATGTCGTTTTTAAACAAAATGCAAATTATAAAAGAGACAGAGAAGAGAAATCTAAGGGCTGGGGAAACAACTGGATAAAAATTGTGCATGTTCTCTGTGTGACAGGCACGAAATGCTACAATTATGGTTACCTGAAATATTAACATTAAGGTTACCTGTTAACAAGGTTCTTTTGTTCCCACTTTTATTAAGCCAGTGCTTGAGATTCTAAACTAAATGCATGAGTTCAGTACCGCTATACAGTAAACTCTTAAATTTGACAAGTAAGATATTAAAATGAAAGAATGAAAACTATCTTTGATCAGTTTGCAAATATAAAAGCAGTACTCAAACCTGCAAAAATATGATCATCTACTTTATAGAAGTATCGTATAAAATTAAAAAAAAACAGAGTATGTTTTGACAAAATAACCTTTGCAACAGTTTCATTTCTTCAATCAAACATATCTTATCTTTCATAAAATTCATCATAGTTACAAATGTAAAAGCTCTGATTTGCTACAAACTGAAAAACAGTGAAAATAGTACACAGTCACATCCATAAACTTAATTTTACTAGAGAGAAAATATTCTTGCTAGTTTTAGAAATGTTCCATTTTATAAAAGCAATGGCCAGATTTTGGCACTTTGTGTTATATGCCACTGTTAGCCTTGACAACATCATAACCCTCATCTTTCTCCAATGTGTTAGCTCACTTAAGAAGTGAGTTTATAGCAAAGTAGCACACCATTTAGCATAGCTTTTCATTAACTAACTGCACTCACCAGGTTACAGGAAGGTCAGTGTAGTATGCAGAAGGGCCGTGGTAATCCTGCTGTGCTTGTCTGAAGCTAAATCCCAGTTCTGGGATTATGGAGGATGCTACACTGCTGAGTGTGCAGCTTTATGAGATGATGAACAAAGGTCTTATCTGCTTGAGTTGGTGGTAGATCAGGTGGATATAAAATATCACATGGAATTTATTTAAAAGATAAGGGAATTTATTTATGCATCACAAAATTTAATTTCTTTCTTATATAATTTGCATATTAAAAAACACAAAAGAAAACTTTCATAATAACTCTTTTTTTACAATATATATAAATACTATATTACTTAGCCTCTCCACTCTTTACTCCATAAACATATTTTACTTACTGTAATTTGCCCATTTCAAATTTGATTATAAAACAGTACATCACACTTCATGCTACTAAAGTTTCAAAGGCTGCTGCTAGGCTTATAACCACTAAGGTCCTTCCAAGATTAGCCATGCGCTCCAAGAATTATATTACCTTCCATGAGACTTGAACCCATAAATCTTGGTATAAGAGATCATTACCTTAGCTACTAGTAACTTGTTTCTAAAATAAATATCTTTTATATTTGAAAACACATTACTTCTAAATTATTTTTCACAAACAGACCACATTATTTTTGTCCTATTACATTTTAATGCAAAAATATTGCATTGTTTCCACTTCTCCACACATATTACACATCTTATCACTTATTTAATTAGCAGATTTTACTGGAAGCTTTCCTATCTAAGTCTCCATAAAATAATCATGTTTACATAACATAATACAGTTTTTCTCTTCTTTATTGCTTTCTTATATTATACTGTTTTTCCCATACTTTAACTCTTTCTTACTTTCATTGCTTATGTTCCACATATTTGTATGACATAAAGCAAAATAAAAACAAGTAATCTTCTTGGTATCCCTGAAGTCTCAAACAACCCACTAAACAAGTATAGTGGGTCCAAAAAACAAAACAGTGTAAGAAACATCTTGGTGTGGAAGGTTTTCAATCCATATAGATCTACTTAATCACTGTATATTAATCATATCAGATAATGGTAGTAGAAGTAACAAATTTAAACTCGTCCTAAGTCAAAAATAATAAAAAATATATAATTTGAAATATAATACAGAATTATTTAGTATTGAAAAGTAGTCTAAGAAGGATAGACAGTCTGTTTCCAGTCGAAAATCCTTTATTAAGTACGCAGACATGTGATCTAAGTAAAACAAAAAGAACAGAATAATAGTTTCCTCACAAGCTTTCTAACTATATAAATACTTTTTATAAGGCAAGGGAGTGGTTTATTGTGCTATAAAGCACAATGTGTTGGTATACATGTTAAATTCACATCCCTTCCTCCATCAGTGTGACATTTGAGCTGGTCCTGCTCTACTCAGTAGTTGTCATAATAATATAACCCTTGTGTACTTTAAATAAATTTAATGATGATGTGGTACCTCTTATTTAACCAGATTATTAAGCCTGTGATTTTATCCAAGACAATATACTACATGTTCTCATTGTATGTATTTTTCACAACCATGTGCATAACCTGGAATATTCATTATGCTCTACTGGACACATCTACTATCACAAGGGATAAGAAACTAAGAGTAATGCTACTCAACGCCAGAAGTCTAAACCTCAAGATGCACGCACTGAAACTCTCCTTAGCATGGAGAACATCGATATCTGTGCAGTAACAGAAACCTGGTTCAAGGCTCCCGAGAGCACCCCAGCACTACCAGGTTATACCTCACACCATGCTTTTTGGCCCCAAAACTTGGACCGAACCACAAAAGGAGGGGGAGTATCAATATTCGTCAAAGATACCCACACCTCCAGGTTGGTGGCACAGCACGAAACATCAGAGACTATCCATGTGCAACTAACTGTGGGTAAAACTGCCTTCCAGTTTATAGCCTGCTACAGACCACCCTCCCAAACACAGGAACCCCACTTGGCCTTCCTGAGAATACTGGAAAATAAGAAGGTCTCTCCAAACACCATTATATTGGGTGATTTCAACTACCCAAACATAGACTGGGAGCATTACTCTAGCTCCAACACCCTAGCCCAAAGGTTACTAGAATTTATAAACTCAAATGCTATGGAACAACTTGTTACCACTCTCACAAGAGGGGAAAACATACTGGACCTGATCATCACCAACATGGGGACACTATGCTCCAGACCAGAAGTGTATCCCTCACTGGTAAGATCAGACCATAAACTAATCTCACTGGATATTCTCATCCCGACCCCACCCCCTGCCCAGAAAACCACAGTGAAAAACTTCTCTAAAGCAAATTTCACATGCCTCAAAACCGAGGCAAAATCCTTCAAAGCCCCCGGGCCTGTGGAAAATCTGGCACAGACCGCAGAATCCTTTATAAACGCATTCTATGAACACCTTCAGGAATGCATGGATCATGCAATCCCAAATAAAACCAAGACCCAATCCTCCAAAGGCAGACGTCCTGTCTGGTGGACCCCAGCCATAAACAAACTATACAATAGAAGGAGGAAGCTACTACATGATAGAGCAAAATCCCAAAAAGGGAAGGCATCTCTGATCAGTATTAGCAAAAAACTACGGGCACTCATAAAATCGTCTAAGGCCAGCTTCGAGAGAAAAATTGCACAGGACACTAAGGTTAATCACAAGGCTTTCTTTAGTTATGTTAGGAACCTGGGTGGGAATTCCCAGATATGCTCAGAATTAGTCCAAAATGACAAAAAATACACCGAGCCCACAGACATTGCCAACATTCTAGCTGACAGGTTCAGTGCAAACTTCTCCCCCCTCTCCCCACCAAAAGGGCAAATATCTATCCCAACAGAGTGCTGCCCCCCTGACATCTCAGATGCTCAGGTAAGAGCCGCCCTCTCCAAAGCAAAAAACACAGCATCAATGGGACCAGATGGTGTCCCGGGCTGCATCCTACATGAACTCCAAGAAGAGCTAAACCCAAACATAAAACTACTGTTCAATCTTAGCCTTACTACAGGATATGTACCCAAAGAGTGGCGTATAGCAACAGTGGTCCCTCTCCACAAAGGTGGTGCCTCAACGGATCCTGGAAACTATCGCCCCATAAGCTTGACTAGCTTGGTCTGCAAAGCTATGGAAAGGATCATCATGGACCTCATAAATAAAGATATTGGGGACCTACAGACACTGGATCCTACCCAGTTTGGCTTTGTTAAGGGCAGATCCTGCCTTTTAAACCTGGTTGATTTCTTTGAAACAGACACCAAGGCCATTGACGAGGGGAAGGTGGTCCACACAGCCTACCTGGACCTTGCAAAAGCCTTCGATACAATACCCACTCGGGCATTATAGATAAGCTCACCAGCTTAAATATAAACCCCTATGTCACTAGATGGGTTGCAAACTGGCTCAAGGACAGAACCCACATGGTTAGAATTGCTGGAGCCATGTCAGACTCCAAACCAGTTACAAGTGGCATCCCACAAGGCTCAGTCCTGGGACCTCTCTTGTTCGGTATATATTTCTCGGTACAGGCCAACACGGAAGGACTGTGGCTGACCAAGTTCGCAGATGACTGCAAACTGGGTGCCGTAATCAACTCTCCAGCCGACACAAGCATCCTCCAAAAGGGCCTCATAGAAACAGACAACTGGTGCCAGAGCCATGGCCTCAAGCTAAATGCCAAAAGTGTATAGTCATCCCCTTTGGCAAAACAAAGTGCCCACAAATTACCACATAGGTGGTAATCCATTAAGTACAGAAGAAGTCATTAGGGACCTGGGGACCCAAGTTGATAGCAATCTCTCATTTGACAACCACGTGGCCAAAGTGGTTAGAAAAACATTTTATATAGCCCACCTAATCATGAAGGGATTCACATCTAGATCAGGGAGGTCATCGTGCCTCTTTACTCATCCCTTATCAGGCCTATAATTGAGTACAATGCCCCTTTTGGGATGTACCTTACCAGACACCTGCAGCAACTGGAAAGACCCCAAAAGTACCTCACCAAGAGGATCAAAGGGCTCAAACAGATGCCATATGCTGCCCGGTTAAAGAAACTCCAGCTCTACTCAGTGGCATACCGCCTGCTCAGAGGCGATCTGTGCCTGATGTATAAAGCCATGTCCAGCCTGGAATTAATGGACATGCTGCACCTCAGAAAATCCAAATCCCATCGAGCTACGCGCTCGAGAGACTTGAACCTCAGCACTGAAATAAATAGGACATGTTGGAGGGACAGATTCATAACCCAGAGGCTCCCTTCACTCTGGAATAAAATCCCAGTCCAGGTTAGGCAGAGTCCCACATTGACTCTCTTCAAGAGGAATCTTGATGAGTCGATGGGAGATCGTAGGTTTACCCCGGCTATCACTTCTGTGTCACTGTTAGACAGAGGCACAGTATACTAACCTCAAAAAAGGCATAGCAAAATTAATTTAAAATGGGTGGCGAAAGCCAAACACACTCTGGCTAGGCTTATAAATGCCCTAGGGCAGATAGCCTAGTATGAACCTATGAACCTATGAACCTATTGTTCATACACATCCAGATATGACTGCCACACAGTTTGTGACATGTTGTAGTGTAATACTGTATAGGTAGGTATGGTTTTCTACATTTCACCATGGCTGGAATATATCCCCACCCTGTTTGTCATCTTTCCATTGCCCATGTAGTGCAGTCCACTGACTGTGTAACTTAACCATCCTTGCACTTTGTTTCCAACCTTTGTCTGTCTTGTGTTGCACTGTTTGTTCTATGGGTATACCTGCTGTGATTACCTTCACTTCCTCTTTCCCTATGTATTCTTTTCCCTCTATTCATAAAAAATGGAGCCTATTCATACCAAAAAAAACATTGATGATATATTTTAATGGTGTATGAATTATTTAGATATCCATCATTGTTTCTGAGTTTCTTGTAAAAAGTGATGTAACTATATATGTATATATATATATATATATATATATATATATATATATATATATATATATATATATATATAAGTCTACCTCGACCCATCGAAATTACATTTCAATGAAACATAATTAGGCAAACTTCTTTTCGCAAAAGTGAATTTTTAAAAATGCACTTTCACAAAAAGGCAACTAAGCGAACAGCAACGAGGGCTGTTGCTTAGATCTTGGCACAACGGGGATAAAGGAATATTCCCTTTTCCCCACTGTAGTGCGATCTCAGAGTGAGAATAGAAAAGTAGTGGGGGTGTGGCACATGGGGGGTGCAGGGGGGGCTTGCCCCACTGCATAAACGTGGTTCGTGTTGTGTTTTATTTTTTTTTCCAGTTTATTTATATTTCGCAAAAGTGCATTATCATGAGTCAGACCCAGGAACTTCACCAGGATAGATGTATGGAATTTGCTCATAAGGTAGCACTGAAGAAGGCCATGTATTTAACACACTGGAATACAGATTCATTACCGCTATGATGACTTGCATTAGAGTTTCATAGATAATCTGCAAAGGAGAGTTACCGAAGTGTGGAGGCAGTCCATAGATCCCCACAATAAGTTTCAATAGTCTACATATACCTGAGCAGATACTGTATATCTGTGTCTCATATATCCTATATATGTATATGGATAGATCTTTTCTTATCCATTTAGTAGCTTCTGTGACAATTAATGTATGGGTATATTTAAGTGGATATGGTAACTGCTGTTTTTGTAACTGTGGGTTTGATTCCTATGCTATTAATTAATTTACTAATGTGTATAATATCCATAATTATGACTTTTGTTGAAGTACATGTGTTTTTCAACATCTAAGGACATTTCACATAACCACTGTGTTTGTGCATCACTGATGCCTATAGCAACTAGGCCATGGATAACTGTATATTTCATAGTTTTTCATTACAGTTCCACTCTATCACCTGTCAGACCCTTACAAGTTGGAATACAAGTATATAACTTACTTACATCATTCTTCCTAAGCAATTGCACACACGTTTATTTAATTTAGAAAGTAATGCCCATCCCATTGCTTACTCATATGTGTTTATTTATGTGTTGGTAGCTGATATTTCTTTACAGTAAAATAAGTGTTTGCAGTTTCCATATTCATCCATTCTCTGCAAGAAGCCTAATAAGCACCTGAGGTACCTGTTTTTTTTTTAAATGAAACACCTGCTGCCTGTCATCTCATCCTGTAGAACAACCACCCAGTACATCTACAGTTTGGTATACTATGGGTTGCAGTCCACATGAGGAAACATATCTATAATTGTTATCTTGGTTTAATTCACCCATAGCATTTCTTTAGAGAAGCATATTACAATAATTGATATTAATGTTCATGTTGTGCATAGTTACAAATAAAAGAGTTAGTCATCAAATTCCTATGAGAATGGTGATAATTCACTCTAGCAACAGCTTTTGTAGAGTAGTACCTATTTGTTTAAGAAGAATATGCACTGGCTGTGAATATGGCTTGTAAGGAAACAGAGCAGCTTGTCTATATTTTGACATGCTGCTGGTTCAAATCCATGTAGGGGGACACATATCTGAAACTATTGTCTTGGTTTAATGGACCCATAGCTTTTATTTAGAGAAGCATATTCCACTTATTGATATTAATAAGAAACACAAAAGGTGGTAGACTGTGTGTAGAAATGCCACCAATAACCAAAAAAAAACACACAGTAGGCACGCTGGTAACAAGGAGAAGTCAAGAATAACAGTCATGGGTCTCCAAACGAAAGTTTAATAATCCAAAGGCACATACAGATTTTATCTATTCTTTGGTTATTTGTTTAATTCCTATGAACATGTTCATTATCTGTAGTGGTCCATTAACATCAGCTATTTAACTGTAGGTTCAGTAAAGCTTGCTACAGACTGTTATATGTCTGACCATTGCTTTGGTTAATATTATATAACTTGTAAAAGTGCTATTAAGGTCTATTTTATCATTAAATATCACATTCAATTCAGGAACATCATCCTCAAGTTTGACGGAGTGGGATGGGCAGACTAACAACTGAAATGCAGAACAGGAAAGATGTATGTATTTTGTTAGTGATGTAAATTTGTCCTCACACAAGTTGTATGATTCTGTTCACAGAAGCTCTCTGCTACATGACACCATCCGCTGTCTGAGTAATGAATGATTTGCATTTCTGTTAATGCCTCTGAACATAATGCTAACGTGAATGAAGGTTTTCAAACTCTTTAGGTACATGACCAGCAAATGTTTGTATTTTTGAACTACATCATCCCCATCCAGATGATGTCATAAAAAAAAAGTTTTTTTTTCACTGCATTTGAAAGATGTGTTTTCAGTCAAGATGGGTTAGTTAGGCAGATACCTCTCAATGCTAGAGTCTGAATATATGTTGTAGTTGCAGGTTTGAATCTCATGTCCTCCAATTTGTGTTCAAAGATGTGGCAGCGATTATCTAACATTCTTCAAGAATAAGTTGATTCAAAACTGCTCTGACAATATATATCACTGTTATTTGAGGAATGCATACTTTAGGCTTTCAATTTTCAGATGCACAGGCTTGAGGAGCAACAGATGCGAGAGATGTATGTTGACTACTTTTTCTGTTTTATGAAAAGAAATGCATTTGCTCTTGTTTACAAGCCTGATTTTTTTTCACAATAACATGTATATTGATTAGAGTGCAAGAATACCCATCATGCATCAATAAGGTAAGTGGAATCATTGCACAATAGCTGTGATTACCACTGTGATTGAAATCTAAAAATGTTAAACTATCATGTAGCATTGAGCCATTGTTTCATCACACAGGTTTTGAATTGTACTACACAACAGAAATCATAGTCGGTTTGGCATATCAGTCACACATATTTTAAGGTGCATGGTTGTTTGGTTTACTTGTAGTTGTTGATGGGTTTTTCATTTGCTGATATGTTGTACATTGCTTGCTAGACTGAATAACTCTGTGGCATACACTTCTGTTCAATATTGCCTTGTATGGCACGGCATGTATCTACAACAACATTATCAGTGTTTTTGTTAAAAAAGAAAATGTGGGTTAGGTTTAGTGTTTGCAGCAGTTCATAAGCAGCACACCCTGCAGTTCAACATTAGTATTTTATGGGCTTAGAACACCTCAGGTGTTTTTGTTAAAACACAGTTATAGGTTAGGCTTACTGCCACTTATGTAGCTAGAACTTTGCTTGGAGTGGTTCATAGGGTCATAGGTGTGTACTAGGCTAATGGCCCTGGAACCTTTACAAGCCTAGTCCATAGGATTACCCTGGCATCATGCCACCCAACCTTAGTTCCTAGGGCCTCTGTCAAGTAGAGACACTGGAGTGATCCCCTAGGTGCATTTTCTATTTCCCATCCACTCATCAAGATTTCTCTTGAAGAGGGCCAGTGAGGCGCTCTGCTTGACATGTATGGGAAGTCTATTTCATAGCATGGGCAGTCTCTGGGATATGAACCTGTCCCTCCAGCATGTTCTGTTGATTGTGGTAATGAGGTTGAGGTCTCTGGAGCATGTGGTGCGGAGGGATTGGGATTTCTTTAGATGTAGCATTTCTAACAGAGCTGGATCAGACATGGCTTTGTAAATCAAGCAGAGATTGGCTCTAAGTACGTGATATGAGGCAGAGAATAGTTGGAGTTTTTTGAGTCTGTCCATATACATGCCAAATGGGGCATTGTACTCGATGATTGGCCTAATGAGGGAAGAGTAGAGGGAGACAATGACCTCTTTCTTCCTGGATGCAAAAACCATTAGTAATGAGATGGGCCATATAGAAGGACTTTCTGACCATGGTGGCAACGTGGTGGTCAAAAGAGGTTGCTGTCAACCTGTGTTCCCAAGATCTCTTATAACTCCTTCTGTGTTGAGTGGACTACCATCAATGTGGTAATTCAAGCAAACCGGGTTTTTCCCAAAGGGGATTAAGACACATTTTTTGGCATTGAGCCTAAGGCCATGGTTCTGACACCAGTCGTTGGCTTCATTGAGGCCTTTCTTTAGGATGTCAACATCTCTTGGGTAGTTAATAACATCTCCCAGCTTGCAATCATATGCGACCTTTGTCAGCCAGAGTCTCTTCATGTTGGCCTGGACTAAAGAGAAGTAGACACCAAACAGGAGAGGACCCAGGACCGAACCCTGTGGGCCTCCACTAGTGACTGGTCAGCAGTCTGACTTGGAGTCAGCTACTTTCACACTGTGGGTTCTATCTGTGAGCCACTTTGCAACCCACTTAGTGATATACAGGTTGATGCCTAGCTTAGTATGTTTTTCTATGATTCCTGAGTGGGGAATGGTATCAAAGTTCTTGGCCAGATCAAGGTAGGCTGTATGAACCACCTTACCTTCATCCACAGCTCTGTTGACTGACTCAAAGAAGTCGACCAAGTTGACCAGGCATGATCTACCCTTCACAAAACCAAACTGTGTAGGATCCAGAGTTTGGCGATTCCCTATATCCTTGTTCATTAGGTCCATGATGATGCATTCCATAGCTTTGCATATCAGTCTCATCAGGCTAATGGGGCAAAAGTTCCCGGGATCTGTAGTCACTCCTCCTTTGTGGAGAGGGATGACTGTAGCAGTGCACCATTCAGTAGGGACAAAGCCTGAGGTGAGGTTGTGATTGAACAGGGCACACAGGTGAGGTGCCAGTTCACTCTGTAGTTCATGTAGAACACAGCCAGGGATACTGCCAGGTCCCATAGAAGCTGTATTCTTGGTCATGGACAGTGCTGTTTTAACCTGTGCAGCAGTAATCCTGGGTGCCTGGCAATCTACTGGTATTGTGATTGGTCCTTTGGGGGGGTAAAGTTAGCACTTAATCTGTCCACCAGTATATTTGCAATATCTGTTGTCTCAGTGTAGGAGGTACCATTTTGCAGTAGCTCAGAGCAAATCTGAGTATTGCCATGGAGACTCTTTACATAACTATAGAAGGCCTTGTTGTTGTCTTTACTATCTGTTGCAATTCTGTTTTCATAACTAGCTTTAGAGAATTTGATGAGGGATCTCAACCTTTTTTTGAGGCTGATAAGGGAGTTTTTCCAGTCTTGGGACTTCACCTTATTCTGCATCAGTTTCCTCCTCCTGTTGTAGAGTTTGTTTATGGCAGAGAACCACCTGATTGACTTCCTTTTTTTTGAGGAGAGTGCCTTAGTTCTATTGGGTATGGTGAGATTCATGCACTTGTGTACGTGTTCACACAGTGCTTTGATGTATTATTTGGCAGTCATGCAACTATTGTCATAATCAGCAAGCATCTTCATGGTGTTTCCATTTTGCAGTCTACTGATTGTTAATAACTTTTGATAGATAATGCACTACATACAATGCTCTTAGATATAATAAATTCTCATATGTCACAAGCTGAGGTGATTGCACATATAAAATATTTGTTACTGTTGTGTGAATTATATTTTATGTGTATTCAGCAAAATATTATGCTACCTGTCTCAATGTTTGTCATATTTGGCTTACCTATTGTCCACAATACTGTCATATCACTTTCTCCTCATTTTAACTCTGACACTTGGTGGCTGTTCCTATAAATCATTAGATACAGACAGTGCAATCTCTCGATTTGAGCATTCATACATTCTTACAAAGTTAATGACCAAAGTAGATGTCTCTAAGCCTAAACAGTAGGTCACAGAAAAATACTGACATCCTGTTTACGAATAGGACATTTAGGCCCAGGCATAACTCTATCCAAAATAGACTTGTGTCAGCACCTGTGTCAATTGTCATCATATTCATATTAGGTTCTGCTATGATATTCATGGAACTGTTCTGCATGATACTTATTAGCTTTTCTTTTCTGTTGTGTTTGGCAATTAAATTTCCAGCGCATGGGACCTGTGGACAGTATCCTATCAGACAACAATGATGAGCCCATGCCAAGTCACTTACAGAGTCTTCCAAGGATGACAGTGTCAATGATGATAATGCTGAACTTGGACCCACCCCTGCCAAGCCGTCATGCCTCCACTCCAGAGGAGACAATGACATGATCGTAAGGGAGATGATTATCGGGTAGAGATCTAGGAGGTCATGACCAATGTGCTCTGAATACAGATGAGGGACATGACAGGGTCCTTCTTTCAGGCTATAGCACTGGCTATGCACGATTCATTCAGGGAGATAGCTTGTGAGGTCATTCAGGATTTTTAGCCCCATCAGCCTGGTCCCTCCAGTCTGTAAATATAGTTTGTGTGCTCCACTTGTGTGATGTTGCAACATAGTTATTGACATTTGATTGATTGGACTGTATATGCTTTCTTGTTCATGCATACCACTTATCTGTTATGATTATGTGTTATTGGCATGCCGCATTTACTTCTATTGCAATGTGTGCATGACACACATTAATATATTACTCTTTCCTCCCATATGCCACTGTCCATGCATTGGCTATTGCTTCAAGTAGTAGGCTATAAACATGTGCTTTACTGGGACAAATGACAGACAACATATTTTGTCCATAGTCCATCACTAGCACTGTGATATGGCTTGGAATTGTGTATTGCCAAATCATGTATGTGCAACAAACAGACATGTCATTCCACTTACGTTTTGGATGACAGTTCTCATGATGTCCCACTGGCATATTGTGGTGTTGTGTGCCATGGGTTGACAATACTAATGCCATGTGGGGTCATATACATGTATATCCTGTCTATGTGCATTCCTCCTTTTCTTACTGCATCAGACAGCAAGGTAACGTTACACTATACAGTGTTACAGATAATACATCATTCAACAGTACATTTCGTATATAAAATGTCCCCATCCATTCCTTATTGACATCAGTTTACACATTCCACAAATAGTTGTATGCATTAACTGACTAGGGTTACCACCTGTCACACTTTGTGAGGCACAGTCCCTCTTTGGGCAGTTGTGTCCTGCAAAAAATTAAAAAAATAGCAAATGTCCTGAGATTTTAGGACACAAATATTTCCTATATTTTATGTAATAGTTGCATAAAACAGTTATTCTGTATCTGAAACACCTAAATGCTATAAGAAACAGAATAAGCAACTAAAATGCTACAAGAATAAGCTTTTATTTTGGCAAAACAGTGAAGCTCTGTCCTTTGTACTAGCAGTGGGTATGTATTGCCCTGCAAAATCTGATGTTTGTACCAAAAATGTCCTACTTTGGGCATTTGAAAAGGAGGCAACCCTATAACTGACTGTACATGTATTTGCATATAGTCAGATACACACTGACACATAGTTGTACCTTTGACATGTGAGCATGCACTGACTTACTGCTGATGTGCTATAATGATGCTCACAGGAGTGTCCTCTGCTCAGTAATGAGCAGGGTGGTTGACATACACCTGTATTTGCTTATCCAACACTTGCATGACAGTGTATGTGTATGTGCTTGAAATTCTTAGCATCTTTATCTATGCATGTTGATGCTATGTGATTGCACATGTGTGTTTTATACATGTCCAGCTCTGTAGACATCAGCAATTTGACCATTTGACATACAATTTCCATTTGTTTACATGCATTTCTGTTTGGTTTCTACAGCACCCTGTGTGGTGTACACGTGCTTTTTCATTGTGACAACTTGACTTGTCCTGCCTTACACTGATGTGGGCCCAGGCTGACCACTTTATTTATTTTATTTATTTTATTTTACATTTATTAGCTGGGATTGTCTGACTGAGTAAAAGCCCTTTATCAGCTGAGGCCCAGGGAGAAAAGCTCCAAAACATAGTTACAAAAAATATAACCATTACAAACACAGTTAACATTATAATCATTCATAATAAAACTTGCAGAACAGTTATCATATATATGCAGTTACAATTATCTATAAAAATGTTATGAAGAATACTGCAGCAGAATGAAAGGAGATAGTGTTAGGTAAAAAATGAAGTAGACTAGTTTAAGTTGTAAATGTTTTGGTATAGAGGAGAAGAACCTTCATATTTTGCTATTATTTTTTTCATATATGTTTCCCTTTCTTGCAACTATTGACCATCTTCATGTATTAGTTTGACACAGTGAACATGTGTCAAGTGTATGGCCATTTTACAATGTGCACACAATTCGCTGACTACTGGTTACAAAATGTCATTGTTCTCATCATAATTGCATGTCGCCCAGTGTACATTTTTTACATCCACGTGCATAACCAGCTATATTCATTACTCATCAAAGGGTTGGGAGGGTGACCTAATGGTTAAGGTGTTTGCCTTGCAAACACAGGGTGCAGGGTTTGAGTCTCACAAGGGATAATTGGCTAGGCTTGAAGTGACTCACAAGGACTGTTTGCTTAGTACTAATCTATGAACCTATGCTGTACTGTTACACTTTTAAAAATATTCTTACATGTCATTGGTGTCTGCATCTGTATCAACCTTGATTTTATGTACAATCCATTTAGGCCACTGACTGTCATACGTTTACATCTACACCTGTGTGTTGCCTTTGCCATGGTATATGTGTGTAACATATACACATTACATAACGCATTTGTTTGGGTTGTGTACTACTTGTGTATGTAGCAACCTTTCTTACTTTTCTGCAGTACTTCTGTTTGGCACTCTGCTTGGTTGTTTTCCTTTTACATGCATGGCCAAAGGTTTGGTTCTGTCCTCTGATGGAGTTATCTAACAGTGTTAGACCTGCATTTGCTCATCTGTGATGTTATTTGGCTTACACCTGCTCTGCTCATGGACTAATTGGATATGTGTATATTTATCCAATGTGTACTGTGATCAGAATTTTTTACCCTAGAACACACATCTAGCATTCATCATATACATACAGATATGACGACCACACAGTTTGTGACATGTTGCAATGTGATAATGCATAGATAGATATGTTTTTCTGCATTTCACCATGGCCAGTACGCATTCCCACCCTGGTTGTCACCTTTCCATTAATCATGCTGTGCAGTGTGCCATCTGTGTAATTTACCTCTCTGTACTGTTTTTCTGTTTTTTTCCGGCCTTTGTCTGTTTTGTGTTATATTTGTGCTATGTCTTTACCTGCTGTGATGTACTTCTCCTCCTCTTTCCCTATGTTTTATCTTTCCTTCCATTCTTAAGAAAAAATGGGGTCTATTATCACAAAAAGAAATGTCGATGCCTCTGACTTTCCCTCAGATTTTCCTATTCCAGCATCCCTTTTGTGTGTCCCCTCTTCTTCACATATACCCTACATCTTCTTTTCTATCTCCCACTTTCCTCGGGGTGTGCATTACTTGTGTTCCCCACAAAAGTCTAGAACCCATTGTTAGCAAATGTTAGCTCTGGCAATATAACTGTGATTGCCCTTCACCTTTAATTTTTTATTAGAAAATTTATAGATTCCATCACAATTGTTAAGTCCAAGCCACCATATTTTATTAATGCATATTTTATGGAGATATCTGTGGTTACCACTGAGATTACTAGAATGATTGCTGTTAATATATATATATTACAAATGGCATTGCAACTTTGAAGCATGTATTTTATGTTAGTGGATAATTTACTGAAATATCCATAGTTTTCTGTGACATTTTTGGGTATTTTCAGAAAATATATATTATAAATGCCAAGTAGCCTACATTGGGATACTTGGCATTTGTTTTTTATTTTTTTGATATCATAACAGAGTCAGTTATATTCTATAGTTGTCCTTACCTTACTGAACAGATTATATCTTTATAACTATCAAGATGCTTGAATTGTGATCATCTTTCCATATCTTAATATACAATGTGATTGGACAACCATTTCTCATTACTTATTATTTGCAAATCTGTTTAGTACACCATTGCTACTGTAATAATTCATTGTGCACTAAACTACTCCGAGTTTCTTGCAGTACACTTACTTATTACAATGTTATCTGCCAGTTTCACACTATCAGTGTAATACACCAGAATCCACAAACTTTATGAATCCTCCCATACATGTGTTAAATGATGTTATTTGATTAGCTTTTGACAATCCATCACACTAACTAAATTTGGAGCTATCATTTAGAGTGATTTAGTGGTTCCTGCTTTAAAGTGTAGTTACGTCTGTTTTTAGCTTTGATTAACTAATTTTTATTATTGTATCTCAATGTTTTAATTATCCTAATTATAACATTAATACAATACATCAGATGTTATATTTCTACAACAAATTAGTTCTTTTTTTGAGGTATGCTTCCAAACAATTCCAGAAATCTCTTCTTATGGTTGGTTGGTTGGAGTTAGGCCCATTAAGTTGGGGAGAAGAGGTATTGTTCTTGTAGTATTTTTATTATCTTAAGAAAACATGCTGTTTTACATTCAATCTGCTTAACCAGAATTTGCTCAGCATTGCACATTCCCATTCATTCTGACCATTTACTATTACTGGTCAAGTACTGAAATGTATCTACATTATACAAATACACTTGTTTTCCCTTTCCTTCACAAGACTTGTTTATACGTTCATAGGTTCATAGGTCGGTACTAGGCTATCAGCCCTAAGGCCTATACAAGCCTAGCAATAACAATTCCCTGGCTATTTCTTCCCACATTATTTACTTCACTGGACTCCTGTCTTGCAGGGCGACTGATGTGATCCCCGAGGTGAACTTCCTTTCTCCCATCCAGTCATCAAGGTGCATTTTGAAGAGGGCCAAAGAGACACTCTGCTTGACATGTATGGGCAGTCTAATCCAGAGTCTGGGGAGTCTTTGGGTTAGGAATCTATCCCTCCAGCATGTTTTGTTTATTGTGATGACAAGGTTTAGACCCCTGGAGCGTGTGGCTCTGAGGGATTGGGATTTCTTTAAGTGTAGCATGTCCAACAGCCCTGGGTTTGACTTGGCCTTGTATGTTAAGCAGAGATCGCCTTGGATGACTATTTCACCTTATGAATATTTTTCAATTCTTTATGTTAAAAATAACTACATAAGCACCTTAATTTTTTCTATACAAGCCTTTTAATTCTTACACTGCTTATCATTAATATCTTCCATGATTCCATTTGCTCTTCTTGGATAACCTTTGGCATATTGAATTGTGCAATGTAAAAGGCTTGCAATCTACTAAAGAAGGAAACAATTTTTTCATCTTTTATACAAAACTAAATTTTCTATAGCTTTTTTACAAGAACTCATATGAAACAAAATCCCTTGGAAACATTTGAAACTAAAAATGTTTAAAAAAACTCTGTTGCCACTAGACATTCTAATAAAAAGTTTGTGTTGCTATTTTAATTAAAACTAAATTCCAACATCCAATTATTAAGTCAGCATTTGACCCACAAGGCAGTTGGTGTTATGTTATGGCAAAATATACAGATCTAAATAAACCCATATTACTTCTTAACCTTTACACTCCATATTATGCACAAACTGAGTTTATAGCTGAATTACATTCGCTACTTAATAATTTCAAAACCAAATACTATTTTATAATTGCTGCCAATTGCAATGTGGTCCTTGACACAGCAAATGACAACACAGGTAAAGTTGCTTGCAAATAATTTTCTTCATCAGCAGCTATCCTGGGCTTAACCAAAAGTCACTGATCTAGAATTATCACCTGAAAGGATAGTTACCAGTTATTAATCTTATCATAAATACTCTTACAACTTTACAGCTGAGTGAAACCTACTCTGAAAGCAATCTTACTTTTTTCTATGAACTTTGGTCTTCCATTTGCTCCAATAAAGCTGTTGTTAGACTATAAACTTGCCATAAAGTACATATTTAAAGAAGCTTATTTAATTTCACCCTACTGGTCCAATATGCATTCTTATACTTCAAATACTGACACATTATCCAATATATATCTAATAGGCATTAAGTCTATTCCTTTAAAAAACTTATCTTATATCCATTTGATGGTACTGAATAATGCCTATTTAATCCTTTATAAAATGGATAAATACTACCCTGGTCATTTACAGTCTTGTACAGCCTGTGAGGTCGATAAAGCCAATTTATTCCACATTATATGGGACTGCAAATGTTCTAAAAAAGCTATTGACTACCTTATCAGCCAAATTTAAAACTGATTGTTTTGATCATTTGCAAATTGCATAGAAATTTGCAATTCCGCACCTTCCACCCATTGAGACAAATCCAAATGATCTTAGTTTATCAATAACTATATTTATGTTTCTAAAATTTTATATTGCTGAAGGCTGGCCAAATTTAAAATCCTTAAACTATAACTCATTCAGTGTTTCATTATTACAATATTCTAATTGTTTTAAATATCTAATTAATTCTATGAAGGATAAAAACAAATAGTAATTAAACAAAACTCTCATGCATTATTTCCTTAAGGTGTTAATTAATGGACTGCTTAAATACAATTAATAAAATACATTATTGTTTTCATAAAGCAATTCCTTGTATACTAAATGATTTTATAGCGCTATTGGATAATGTTGATTACCTAATTTCCATTTTTTCCAGCATGTTTGTGAAAATCATTCTTATTTGTTTGCATATAGTGTATATAGCTGTGTATTTTAGATTGTATCTTAGTTAATTAATTTTATTACCAAGTTATGTTTGCTCTGCTGCTATAATCTACTTTGTACTATATCCTATAATTTGCATGTGTGCATGGCAACCACCATAGATTTCTAGTATTGCTTACCTCAATGGCTGATGGCTTATTAACTTTGTACTGTATTTTAGCATTTATTATCATATGCTGATACATCTGTATTTGAGTTTTGCTTGTATTTGAAGATTTTTGTACATTGTATTTGAAGATGTTTGCACATACTACTATATTATGTTTTTATTAGTGTTCAGCATAGAGCTTTTCTTCCTGGTCCTCTGCTGAAAAAAGGGCTCAGTCTCATTCGAACGCACCTGGTTAACAAATGTCAAAATAAAATAAATAAAAATGAATGTATACCGCATCATAAATTCTAATACAATGTTGAATAGAAAAAAAGAAAAAAAAAGAAATACCAGAAAATTTTTAAAAAGTCCTTAATTCAGGCATGGTACATGAACTTCCTTGACTGGACACTTTTAATTTTCTTAAGGTACACTTGATCTCTGATTATCTCTGTTTTTTTTTTTGTTTTATTTTTGTGGTACTGATTTTTTCATTTGACTTTTGATTGGTATTTCAAAATCCATGAAGTATAGAAAACAAAAGTTTAAAAAATCTGTAGGGAGCGAAATAAACACTTCACACGATTCACTGGAGATATGATTCCAGGTCAACGTTATATAGGCTTTCACTTCCCTTTATATTATATTATACTTTATATATGCAAGATTGTCAGGTAAGTATTATAATTGGAAATGCATATTGTCATCCTCATTTTCTCAACTGCTTTATCTAAAATGGTATACCAAACTTTCAATTATGGTTGACCAGTTAGGTGCTCAAAGTTGCATATTAATCACACTTCAAGTTTCTTGCAAGCAGCAAACAGGTATTGTTCAAGTTATTGCTCACCTGCTTTAAACATCATATGCAATATGCTAAAATGGATTGAAGTATGTGCATTCTGTTCTGCCTTTTGTACAACTTTACTGAAGTTAGTCAAAAAAAAATAATGACTCTTTCTGAAAACAAGACATCAAAAGCACTATGATATCACAAATGCTATTCTCAGAATTTCTGCTGTGCATCTATGATTGGCATTACTTAGTGATGTCTTCTCAGGGGTGGAAACTTTCCTATATCAGCTTTCACCTGCTGTGGCTAGATTTTTATAAATATTGTTATATTTATGCCCCCTTCTCTCAATGGCATATCCATTTCTCCATGTAATAGTACTTTGCTAGATGAATTGAGTATGCCCATGTGTTTTTTTAAATTAATTTATTTATATATTTGTGCATTTGCTTATTCATGTATTTATTTATTTTTGGACTTGTATCCAGTCAAAATATGAAAAATCTACAATAAACATGCTAAACATAAAAATAAATAAATAAATAAATACATACATACATACATAAACATTGAATGGGATCAGTGGGCTCGTAACATTAATATGCTTTGCATATCTAGGGGTAGGTTGCAGTTAATTTTTTTGTCTGACCACCCTTTGGTATTTATTGGTATGCTATTAAAGCAGGATTCTTTATATATGAGCAACTCAAAAAAGAGAACGGTCATCACAGCCTGGAAAACTTCTTACTGACATTCAGAAAGACCTGTGGGTGGAAGTATTGGGGTAAAGTGGCTCTTGTTCAAAACAGCCTTAAAGGATTTATGCCTATATCCAGGATTAGAATACAATGCTTCAAAGACTTGAACTGGAGCTGGAAAGGTTGATGATGAATTATCAGACTATTGCATGTCAGGACAAAAAAGTTTGAGGTCCAGATCAAAAAGCCCTTAAATCTTACAACAAGAATGTAGAGTTACAGGTGATTCAAGGCAGATGGGAGAGATATAAATCTTTCTTTTGGCATCATGGTTGACTACCCCAAAGGTGTGAACCAGATAATGTTTAGAGTATAGGAATGAGTTAATGGTGGTGGGGTTATATGACCTTGATGGAACAGTTATCACTGATAGACAAAAGATAAATTATGTATTTGATAAGGATTAGGGACAAATTCATTTCTAGACAAAACCAGTGTTGTATGTGGAGTGTCATAGGTTTTGAATGATATTAATATTAAACATCTCACTGCAGAACACAGAGCTCTGTTGAGGGCTGACGTTTCCATATCTGAAATTAGAGGTGCCATAAAAGAATTAACTGGAGGTAAATCCCTTTGGATTGACAGTCTGACTATGAATTTTTACAAGACCTTTGGGGAAGAGTTCATAGGTTCATCGCTTCATATGAGGTTCCCAGGCTAATGCCTCAGCAGCCCTTACAGTCCTAGCCATAATTATCCTGAGTTACCCCAACTGGCAGTGGTTAGGTAAGTGAAGTGCACAGAGGTATGAGTCTATGGTAAGTAGTACCGACTGCTTCAGTTCACCCATCCATTGATCTTGGTTGAAGAGAATCAGGGATTGGTTCTGCTACAAGTGAATGGGAAGCTTGCCCCAGAGAAGAGGTAGTCTCTGGGAGATGTAGCTATCTCTCCAGCATGGTTTGTTTATTTCATGGGCTAGGTTAAGATCTCTGGAGCGAGTGACCCTTGTCCAGTTTGATTTATAAATGTGTAGCATTTCCATCAGGGCTGGGTCAGAGACTGCCCTGTAAGAAAGACACAGATCACCCATTAGCACCCTGTAAGAGACAATACAGTGACAAGGCTTTCAGTCTTGCTATGTAGGACTTGTTTTGTATACTCTGTATTTTCTTGGTGAGAGACCTCTGTGGTCTGTCCAGCTGATACAGGTGTCTGGTGAGATACATGAAATTATTGGTCTGATGAGGGCTGAGTATAATGGAATTATAACATCCTTAGACGTAGATTTAATACCTTTACTTATGAGATGTGCCACATAGAAGGATTTCCTTACCACCATGGATACGTGGTGGTTGAAGTTCAGATTGTTATCAACCTGAGTACCCAGATAAATACCAATGAGTCTACACTTATGGGGGTGCTGTCTATAATGTAATTAGCATGGATTTCACCTATCTCATCAGGAATAATAATACAGTTTTTGGATTTAGCTTCAATCTATGGCTTTGGAACCAATCATTTGTCTATGTTAACCCTTTCTGCAGTACATTATCATTATTGTGGGATTCAATTAATTCTCTCAATTTGAAATCATCAATGATTTTGTTCAGCCCCAGGCCATCCACATTTGTCTGGACTTCTAAGAAATAAATTCTGAACAGAAAAAGGCCAAGTATAGAACCCTGTTGTACACCACTGGTGACTGGTCTTTTGCTAGAGGTGGAGTCACCCACTTTGACAGTACGTGTCCTGTTGGTGAACCATTTGGATACACTTCACATGATGCAGGGATTAATTCTCAGTTGGGAGACTTTCTGTATAATACCTGAGTATGTATTGTGTCAAATGCCTTGGCTAGGTCAAGGTAGGCAGTATGCACTGTCTTTCCTTTGTCCATTGCCTTGGTGAGTTTCTTGAAGAAGTCAGCCGAGTTTAACAGACATGATCTACCCTTAACAATCTGCACTGGATTGGGTCCAGAGTTGGAGATCACCTATGTCCTTGTTGATAAGGTCTCTCCTCTTTTGGATTTCTAATACCATGATGGGAATGGACCCCATTCTTAAGTCAAAATATGGTTCAAGTTCATGAAATTAGTATTGTTTCAGTATTTGATAATAGCCTGAAGTGCTCTTAGTAGCACCCTCAATGTGCCCAGTAATTACTCCTTCTGCAACTTGTATGGAATTACATGTATCGGTAACATATCTAAGTACGATTATGAGTTCTTTTTTATAAGACCCATTCCTCCTACTACTATTGGAACTGTCTGGGCCATGTTTCTGCCTTCAAGTCCTTGTATTTTATGACTTTGTGTCTCTCTGTATGCAAGACACTATAGTCACTGAGTATAGTAATTTCAGTGATCAATGCTACTTTTGTCTTTTTTTCATGGACTACTATATGTGGTTTTCTTGCATCTATGTTTGAACTGTTGGTAATGGGAGATCCCATGTGACATAAACTTCAGCATTTATTATAATGCTTTGTGGCTCGTGTTTCTAATGTTTTTCAGCTACTTCAATTTTATAATGTTTGCACAATCCCCAGTACAACAGTCTTGCCACATTATTATGCCTTTCAGTGCATACTCCTTCTGCCATATGTATGTCACAACCAGCAACAAGATGTGCAACTTTTTCCAGTTCTGTTTTACAAGACCTGCATTTGTCTGTCTCTCCCACATGTCCGATGGACTTTGTAAACCAATGTGTACATTTTCCACTATCTTGGGATGCCAATATTACCCTTTCATCTTTTGGTTTAAATTCACCTCTCTTTAACCATTCCTACATTTGAGCCTGATCAACATGTGGCTGTTCCAAAAGTTTTCTATGCTTGCAAGTACATTTATGCATTTTCCACATTTCTTGCCTTCTTATCTGATTCTTCATCTTATCATAGGATCATATAAGGTGCTAGGCTAATGGCCCTTGGGCCATTACAAGCCTAGCCAATAATTTATCCCCAAAAAAGAAATCTCAGTCAGCACCTGTCACCCCTGTCAATGAGAAGCACAGGTGGAACCCCTGGGACAAGTTTGTGGTTTCTCATCCACTCATCAAGGTTGTGCTTGAAGAGGGTCAGTGAGGTACTCTGTTTGACATGTATGGAAGGTCTATTCCAGAGATGGCCCAGCCTCTTTGAGACAAACCTGTCTCTCCAGCAGGTTTTGTTAGTTGGTTTTGTTAATGTTGCATATTAGATTTAGGTCTTTTGAGCAGGTAATTCATGAGGAGTAAGACTTATGGATAAAGAGCATCTCTAGTAGAGAAGGGTCTGAGATTGCCTTGCAGACAAGACACAGATCACCTCTGAACAATCTGTATGATACCATGTAGAGTGATAGTGATTTGAGCCTGTCTGCATAGGACAGGTGTTGGAGGCCATAGATTCTCGTTGTGAGGTATTTCTGTGGCCTTTTCAGTTGATGCAGGTGTTTGGAGAGTTACATACCAAACAGGGCGATGTACTCAATTATTGGCCTAAGGAGGGAAAAATACAGAGAGGTAGTAACCTTCTTTTTTTGGATGCAATCCCTTTACTTATGAGATGAACCAAGTAAAAGGCTTTCTGACCACTGCCACTATATGATGGTCATATGTGAGATTGTTGTCAAACTGTGTACTCAGGTCTGTCACCACAGGTTATATGCTTAGGGGGTTGCTGTTGATGTGGTAATCAGTAGGAGCCATGTTTTTGCTGAAAGGTATGATAATACATTTTTTGTGTTTAACTTAAGGCCATGAGCTTGGCACCAGTCATTTGTTGCTTTGAGACCTTCTTGTAGTATGTTAACATCATTTGGGGAGTCAGTGACAGCACACAACTTACAGTCATCCGCAAACTTGGTCAGCCACTGGCCTTTGGTCTTTACCTGATGAGAAGTAGATGCCAAAGAGTAGGGATACCAGGACAGATCCCTGGGGAACACCGCTAGTGACAGGTCTGCTGTTGGAGGTACAGCACCTTGTGCATCCTATCAGTAAACCAGGTGGCCACCCACCTAATGATATAGGGATTTATGCCAAGTTGTGTTAGCTTTTTGATGATGCCTCAGTGGGGGATTGTGACAAAGACTTTGGCCAAGTCAATGTAAGCTGTATGTACTGACCTTCCCTCATCCAGGGCCTTGGTGACAGTCTCAAAGAAGTCAACCAGGTTCAACAGACAAGATCTGCCCTTGACAAATCTGGACTGGGTGGGGTCAAGTGCTTGGAGATTGCCTATGTCCTTGTTTATGAGAAATATAATAATACCCTCCTTTTTTAGGCAATGTCCCAAAAACAAATCTTCCAACATAAAATATCTGTCAAAAAGCAAATCAATTGAAGATCAAGCTGCTTAATGCTAGGAGACGTAACCTGAAAATACACCCACTGGAGGCTCTCCTTGCACTGGAAGATGCCGACATCTGTGCAGTCATGGAAACTTGGTTCAAGGCTGTAGAGAGCACTCCTGCCTTACCAAGCTTTACCTCATTCCCACAATTCAACCCCAAAATGAGGTCAGGAAGACTAAGGGTGGTGGAGTCTCTGTTTTCATTAAAGACAAGCACACCTCCAGGCTGATTTGCCAGCATGATGCACTAGAACGACTCCAGGTGTAGCTGACAGTTGGAAGACACCCCTCCAAGTTATAGACAGCTATAGAGCCCCCTTCATAACTCAGGACACCCACTCCTCCAACCTGGACCTACTTGATTCCACTAAGGTACCCCCCTAACACCCTGAGCCTTGATAACTTCAACTACCCCACCATAGACTGGGTGAACTATTCCTGCACTAATGCACTTACCCAACAATTCTTTGACTTCATCAGTTATAATGCATTAGACCAGCTGGTCTCATCCCCCACAAGGGGAGATAAGATTCTGGACTTGGTTCTCACTAACATGATTGACTTCTGCACCACTCCCATAGTAAGTTCTTCAGATCATCGGTCTGTGTCATTCGAAGTTTTTATCCCTCTCAACCCCCCAAGCTATAACTAGGCTAAAAGCCTTCTCAAAAGCTGACTACAGCTTCAGAGGATGCAGACAACTATGCTGAACAGTATGCCAATGCAGCATACATTGTTGGAAGGCAAGTTACTGATCTATAGTTTTTGTATAGCTTGCAGGTTATCTCATTTGTAGGAGTATTGCTTTTACTGTTGTTAACCAGGCTGGTGTCTGTTTGGGGCATGCATATAAATAGTTCTTACTCATGGCTAAGTTTTCATGTAAAGATGTTAATACTTTTAGCCAAAAGTTAGGTACTGTATCTTAGCCTGAGGTTTTCCAATTAGGAGCTTTTCTTAACTTTGTTCCAGTCGCTCTGGACATTACTTCATCCTTCATATTCTGTACATTTGAACTTATTCTTTCTATTACTGCTTTTATCCATTCAGCACCACAGGATATTCATAGATATTTCTCCAAAAATGTATGTATTTCTTCTTTTTTGCTAGTGTTTCACTTCCTTTTGCCTTGTTTCCCAATTCTCTATAAAATGTTTTTGGGTCATCAATAAATTACTTATTTTGTACTTGTCCTTTATATTTATCTGCATGTCTTCTAAGATTTTCTGCCTGTGCTAATATTTTTAGTTTATTATTTGCAATAGTGCATGATAGATACTGAATTGTTCTGATACCGAGGACTGCTTTTATCACATCTATCGTTCTGAGTATTTTTGTTAGTCTTTTCCCTCTTCTATACTCTTCAAACAATGACATGTCTTGTCTTAATTGGTTTATAGTTTTCTCCACTTGATACTTCCATGATGGCAGTCCATTTCTCCCCTTCCTTTTCCTTACTACTCTTTGTTTTTGTGGTAAGATGTTTTAATTTAGCTGCACAGTAATATATCCTATTGACTTCTGTTATATTGCATGAATCCCTATGGACAGTCCTAATTACTGTGCTCATTTGTTTTATCAAACTTCTAACTTTTTCGGTTTTATTGACTTTCTGCAGTCTTTTTTTTCATTTATCTTACTATGTCCATCTCTATTAAGTCAAGCAACTCTTCTCTTAGATAATTTTCTTCTAAACTGAGGGCACATTCTTTGTTCTCCATTTTCTGTAGGTATTCTATAGAAACCTATTTCCTGCCCATAATGATTCTTTCCATGGCCTTGTAGATGAGGCTAGTCAAACTTATTGGTCTATAATTCCCAGGTTTGGTTGATGGTCTCCCTTTGTGCAGAGGGATTACTGTTGCTGTCCTGCATTCTGCCAGAACATAGCTAACTTGTAAGCTGTGGATAAACAATGATCCAAGTGGGTCAGCAAGGTCATGTTTTAAGTTGTTTAAAAGGCAATATTTGATGTTGTCTGATTCCATTAATGTCATGTTTTTAACCTTGGAGAGTGCTAAGATGACCCCTTGTCTTGAGATAATAGGCTAAGGACTAGTGGCAAGTATAATTTGTAGAATGGATGGTCAGGACCGAGGGGTAAAGTTTGCTCCAGAACTCTCAGCTAGCAGGTTGGCAATTATTTCCAGTTCAGTATGGGCGGTGCCATCCACAACCAGTTAAGTGCATAGCTGTGTGTTCCCCTTTAGATTTCAGAAATAGTTAAAGAATGCCTTGTTATTATCCTTAGCTAGGGAGGCTATTTTTGATTCGTAATTAGCGTTGAACTTGACAAGATCTGTAATTTGATGGTTTAGGCTAGAGAGGAATGTTTTTTTCCTCTGCTGAGCCATTTCCCTCTTGTTTTTGGACATTAGTTTATGTCCTTTGTTATTTAGCCTGTTTATCTTTCGGGATTCACCATGATGGCTTGTTTCTCTGGCAAGATCTTTTTTTTTTAATAGGGTCAGGTAATTCTATACAGCCAAGTAAGTGGTTTTACAGGTGTTGGTGTACACCTATGCATAAAACTCCATGTTATCTGCATTTGAAAGGGCTTTGAAACTTCATATACCATCACTTAGTATGAGGTAATTTGTCTTGGAAAAATTCTTAAGTGTTTTGAGGGGTGGTGCAATACTGTTCTATGCTAGAGAGTACTATCCCCAGAACATTTGAGTCCATCATGTGTGTGCTGACTATCTGTTCTAGAGCATTTGCATTGACAAAGTCCAAGAACTCCTCAGCCAGCATGTTTTTGGCCATGTGTGTTTCCCAGTCAATGGTAGCATAACTAAAATCACCCATGAGTAAGGTGTTGGCCTGTATGGTAAGTGACTCCAGTAGGTCCAGGTACGTGTAATGCTTTTCCTGGTTCATGGTGTGCAGATCTATAGTTAGCTATGATGTGGTAGGGGATTTTGTCTATGGTTAATTGGCCATCAAGTAGCTCAAGAGAGTTGTAGTGTGTGACCAGTCTTGAGGTGTACCTGTCTTTAATGAAGATGGATTTACATTCTTTCATGCTCAGTTTGAAGTCTGAATGTATGGAAGGCACTGTACCTTGCATGGTTGGGGTACTTTCCATTGCTTTGAACCATGTCTCAGTGACTGCACAAATGTCAGCATCTTTCAAGGTGAGGAGTGCTTCCAGGGAGTGCAGTTTCTTGTTTAGACTCCTAGTATTAAGCAGCAGTACTTTGACTTTATCTAGAGAGGATTTTGTTACATTGGAAAGGTGGTCATTTTGAAACTGCCTAAAAATGGCACAATAGGGTTAGATAATGACTTTTTCAGTATCTGAAAATCTAGAGGAGACAGGTGCATAACATTTCTGGCAAAGCAGTGTGGCCTGTTGACTATGTCTTCCCAGGCTGACAGATGCTGGATCCCCTTGGAATGACACCAGAAGCTAAGCCAATTGCTAAAGCCAATCAATTTTTGTTTGTATTGTGGCATCATGATTGGGGAAGGTAGAATGCTGCTTAAGGCTAGGCTTACACCTGTCTGTGACACATAATCTGAGAGCTCAATCATGTCTGTCTCTTCATATAGTCCAGAAAGGTATGTCTCAAGTCATTCAGCCCTACATAGTCTATGATGGAGTCATACTGGTACTTGTGGTTGAGTGACTTTAGTGCTTGAGTGACCTGATGGATCCTGCCACCTGACAGGCAGCTAACTGTAACCTGCTTCTTATCTAGCCTGGTGATGGGAACATCCATGTGTCTCACTATGAAGTCTGCTGTAATCAGTACTTTGAGTTTTCTGGTATTACACCTTACGGTCTTATTTGTTGTGCCACTGGTGTGTAGGTTATTATGTGTTGTGGTTGTTTTTTGCATTGCTGTATGTGTAATTGGGAGTCCTCTAGTATTTTGGTAAATTACTAGCAAGTACCTCTGCATGTGTGGGTTTATGTGTCATGTCCTTATTTAGTGTGGGAAGTGAAGTGTGTGTGCTGACAACCTGTTTGGCCTTCAATTTGTCATTAAGTGAGAGTCTTGCTTCCAGTTTCATACCAACTACTGTAACTACATTTCTTACATAAAGCATTTGCTTATTTTCAAGAGTAAGTGGTCACCAGTATACATTAGACAATTGCTACATTGCCTCAGGCTGCCCATGTCCATCAGGCTGAACAGAGAGATGATGAGATACTGCCCATCTATGACAGCAGGTTCTTATTCTATGTTTTATTAGGGAAGAGAATGGGTTAATTTGACAGTACTGTGCTGTTAGCTCAGACACTATGAGGGACCTATACTATTTGTAGGCTAAGGCTGACCAATAAAGCAATGCCGCTCAGTGCACAATTGAGTTGCTCCTAGAGCAGCAAAAAAGTTTGGAAGGATTTCACTGACAGCTGTTTAAGGAAAAACAAATCTTCAAGGTTTTTGCATCCATACAGGTCACTACCAACTACTGCTACATGCAGAGCAGCACTGCACAGATTTGAGGCTTAAATATGAGCTATGAATAGCAAGATTTAAGCTAACTACCAATCGGGAATGCACACAATAAGCCTTCCACCAGCAATCCCTATCTTGGATAGGTTAGATCAGCACACGTCCACCACAAGAGGGCAGAAAAAAAAACTTGTTTGTGTAGAAAAGTTGGTATGGAGCCCAAATATAAGAAGACCACACAAACTAGGTACAACAGTTCTAGGACTATCAGATACAGTGTAATACAGTGCAAGTAACTACTTAAAGCAGCAGCAGACAGTACAGTTTTTTATGTAAAGTGCAGTAGAAAACAGTAAATAACTTAAGAAGCTGCTAAAATATACTCACAGTTAACAACAGAAGTGCAACAAAATGCTTATTTTCATGTTTTGAGTAATGGATTGCTCCAAGTGAAAGCAGATTCTCAGCACTCTCTAGTGAAGTCACCAAATGACAAGCAGCTCTGAGCAGTTATGCCAAAGCCTGCACAAATGAGAGGCTTAAATGTGAGCAAAGAGGAACAAGTTTTAAGCAAAGTACCAATCATGAAAGCATACAATAAGCATTGGAACCCTTGCTTAAATACTTGATTTATTTGGAGAAAATTAGAATCTAGTGTAGCTAAAGCAATGTTTCTTCCTAAGCAGGGGAAGATATTTACTTTCTCCATAATTACAACTCAATCTAACTATTAGAGTTACAAGTGAAATCCATGCTAAAATATTAGCCAGATGTTTTGAAAGGATTCTACAAGGGTACATCTCCCAGTTATTAAGGTTTTGCCAATCAATGTTATCCTGATTTAGTTAGACTGTGGCTAAATATCGAAAGAGCCATGAAACAAACTCACCAGGTGGTTTGGATAATTACTGGTGGACTTTCAGGAAGCTTTTTATCAGGTGGATTGGCGATTTATCTGGGTCATGATGGATTGTATGGGATATCTGACTAGTTTTGTAGCTAAATGTGAACTACGTTATGGACAGGCATCTGCTAGGGTGTTTTTCAATGGGTTTCTTTCCCCAGCTATGTCACTTTTTAGGGGTGTGTGACAGGGATGCTCCCTCTTCCCCTTATTACTTGTTTTAATCATGAATGTACTTAGGTGAGGCTATCTAACTTTCAACTTTGGATCCTATCCTATTCTGCTTTGCAGACAATTGTGTGATGTGGTTGGCTTCACATAGACTGAGTCCAGTTAGAATTCAGCATACTTTTGCAGAATTTGCTAAAATTTATGGTCTTAATCTGAATGTGGCCAAAACAAACATTTCTGCTAGTGCAGCAGGCATTAGAAACTTTTAAGGACTAGACTGATATTCCCTCTTAGTTGATTTCTAGGATGGCATATCTTGGGATATGGCTATACCTGGATTTGCCAGTCATCCCTCAGCTGAATGCCAAATCATTGGTTAGTTTCTAAGCACAATTCTTGGAGTAGATTGAATTTGCTTTTTTTATGTATGGTCCACGTACTCAAATCATTTTTTGCAAAAAAAATGTTATTAGACATTTGGCACACATTGTGTTTTCCCCATATCTCAAGGAATGGAAGAGGTTAATCACAGGTATTATCTGGCAAGGCAAGAAACCTAGAATAGCATGGAAAAAAGCTCTCTATCCCAATAAAGTTAGGGAGTCTTGGTTTACCCAATCTTTAAAGGTACACTATCTCAGTGGCAACATGACAGTATGTTAAAGCAAGGAAGACATCTAAGTCCATATGGTTCCATACTGAGTTATGGAATATGTATGGGAATCTTAAATAAAACACCACATCCTGCAAGGTCTGGAAACTCTGTGTTTGGGAGGACTAGTTGGAGACAATATTTGCTTATGAGAATGAAGGACATAGGGAGGACAGTTTTATCTTACCAACCTCTAGATTACAGACTAACCCTAGATTCACCATAAATAGGAGATATGGTGCTAATGATACAGATTAGCTGCATAAGATATGGTTTTGTGATAGAATAAAAAGGCTGTAATTTAATCATATAGGAACTGACCTGAAGGCTTTCCAAATTGTTTCTGGAATCGCTGGTAAGATGTTTTTTTTGGCTCAAAAGTCACCATGCTGTGAACCCCCTGTGCTCTAATTTGACATTACTAACTCTAGCCCCATTGCCCAGCCAATACCTTCCAAGCGGAAGGCTCAAAGTCCTGTAGTTCTCTATGGCACCATAGTTTGAACAGCTCTGCATCTAATCTTCAGCCCCTTAGCATCTGCTCAGTAGTGTGTTCATCAAGTAAGCTAATATTTTTATGCATTCCTTTATCTGCGATTGTACATAAGATTGCTTTATGTTGTTCATTGTACTGAAATTAGTACCTAATCCTACAGATAACATGCAACTTTTAATGTTAGAGCTTGGAACAGGCCTGCTAGGATAGGCATACTTAAATACTTGATGTAGCAAGCTAAGATTGTTTAATTGTTCTGCACTGAATTGTATTTTTTGCTGATAGCGCTATAAGGCAGAACAATAACAGTCTTGGATACCACTGTGGGTTAGCTTTTTTGGCAATAATATTGTTGGCTGCAGTGATTTGCTTGTCTACTTAGGAAGGTTTTAAGTTCCCAGTAGGTTACTGCAGCATTCTCCACAATAGGAAACCATTTATAAGTGTGTGACTTTATCAATGCAGCTGTAGCACACTCAGTAAATATGTTGTTTGCTTCATAGAGTTGTTTTTGCCTATGCTGAAAGCCGTTTAAGATTCCAAGGCTTTGGCAGCTATTAAACACCTTTTTAACTATGGAATGACTCTGAAATTACAGAACAGAAATTGTTGTTTTACTGATCTGCTCATATTAGTTGTCATATGTTGGTATTCTATTATAATGCATCAGTTTTTTATATATAGCATGAAACAGAAACAGTTCTCTGGGTATACATTACAATGAGCTCATCTGAATTGTTATTATCTGAATTTTCTAGAATACTGTGTATGGTTCAAAAACAGCAATTGTGTAGTAGCTCTCAGCACTGCTAATTCACTGTCCTCCACTTGCAACATTGCTGGCTTTTTATATTGTAGAAACATAAGCTTTCTATTCTCCTTACCCCGTAATTCTTACCTCTCTCTTATATAATTTTTGCTTTTTGTTTTTTTAGCTCTGACCTATGAAAAGTTGAAGTGAGACCTACTGGTTCAATCTTTCCACAGACCCTCCCCTGGTGACCATCAGTGTGAAAAATAACTAATGCATGCTCTAATTCTCATAACTTTGATGGAAATAGTTTTTAACTATGTACCTCTGTTCTACAGTGTGCACACACTCCTGGGTCGGTTCCACTCCCTCCTGCTTCCTCCATGCATTGATCTATTCCGTCTATCACCATAAGTCACACAGTTATCCTCCCATTCTTCAAATTAATCTAAGGGACATATTGACTTTTTATTACCCTTTTACCATCACTGAAAATCACTAGCCAATTCAGTTGCAGTGGAAAAGTAATTTAATTGTACAGAAACTGACCTGAAGGCTTTCCAGATTGTTTTTTGGAATTGCTGCTATGCTGGTTCTTTGGCTCAACCTGATCCATTTGCCCTCTCTTCACTCAGGCTCACTCTGCTCCTCTACCCTACCCCCATTCCCACCCACCCCCTATTTCCCCAGCTTTATAGTCTATAAGCCACTCCCCAATAACTACTTCAAGCAATTGTATTACACAACTCTCATCCTAGTCATCCATCCAACCAGATCACTCCACTAGAGCTAGATAGCACGCCACTCTCACACTAGCCCTTCTAGTAATCACTCCACATCACACTCCAACAACAGTACATAACACTAACATTATCAGTAGCCACTCATTAAACCTCTGTCATAAAAACCATTACTAACAAATACTAATCTCTAAAAAAGATCTACTCAAGAATTTAATAGTTCTAATAACAACTATACCTATTTCATCACTTATTATGCCCCACCTAAAAATCTTCTACACAGCCAATACTTCTAACAATCCTCATATTACTTGTACATATTACCTCTTATCCTAACATTCTGCCCAACAAACTACCTCACCATGCCACTTCTACCTCTTACTCTACAATATCTACACCTCTCACTCCCTCCATCACCACAACTATCCTACATCTACACAGCATTCCTCATACCACTAAACCTATACTACCCTCCCACTATACCAATAAAATATCTACTAAATACAACAGGTACATAACTAACTTCATCAAAAACAAAGCTAATATAGCAGCCAGGCTATCATTCAGTGGAGATATACATCCTTATCCTGGCCAATCTAATAAAAATATCCACTTATGTAACAGTAATTCATCTGTTATCAAACTCCAATTTGCTAGAAAAGCTAATAACCTGGTGATACTAAACATAAATGTCAGGAGCATTACAAAAAAAGTCCATGATCTTCATGTTAATCTTTCCCTACAGTCCCCTGACCTCATATTACTAACTGAAATGTGGCTTAATCCTGACATCTCCAATAATGAAATTCTAGCTACAGGTGATAACATCCTACGTAATGACTGTACATCTAAAAAAGAAGGTGGTGTAGCCTTACTATTTAAAAATCAACTAAATATAGAAAACGTGAATATATGTACACCATTCTTATCTAATGCAGAAATTCTACTTGCAAAACTTAAGATTAACTCTAGAAAAACTATTGCTATAATTGGTTGGTATATACCACCAGGCACAACATACCCACTCTACAGACCCTACTCGAAAGTGCCTCTGAGTTCCTCCAACATGAAACCATCATCTTAGAGGATATCAACACTGAGTGGTTAACTTGTAACTCCAGTTTTCCAACAACTTCACCAACCTCTGTGGATTTTCTCAGCTTATCCAGTCTCCCATAAGAATCGACAAATCAACCAAGAGACAGTCAATACTTGACTGGATTCTGTATATAATGGACATGGGCCAAACCTACATAGTTACTCTCTCAGAGACCTGGCTCAAACCTCAAAACTCAAACAAAGAATTCCTCCCCCCAGGATACAATATTCTCCACATAGATAGAACCCACAAGAAAGGAGGTAGCATTGCTATTCTGTATTCTAACCACCTAACCCTGAACCCACACCTAATACCCCTCCCTCCTTCCACCCAGCCAAGCTCCTAATAGCCAACTTTAAATCCAGTGTTCACAAACCCATAACAATATTGCCATCTACATACCACCAGGTGACAACATACCCATACTAGAACAGATCCTCAGCTGGCTATCTGACCACATCCCCAATGAAACCAACATATTGGGTGATGTTAATATCAATTGGCTTACCCTAACCAGTAACACCCCTACCACCAGCATTAACCTATATGATTTAATCCAACTCATTTCCTCTCCCACATACTACAACAAATTCACCAGCTCTAGCTCCATCATTGACTGGATCCTTGTAACCAATCCCAGCCTCTATCTTCAAACTGAAACACTACCCGACTCCATCAGTGATCATTACCCAATGTTCACCCTCCGCCTCTCCCCCCACATCCCCAAACCCCGCAAATGCAAACAATGCTGGATACTGCCCACGTTCAACATTGACATATTCAGTGACACTCTTGCTGAAATAAACTGGACCACCCTCCTTACATTACCCCTTGATGATGCTATCTCATTCTTTAACTCCACTTTCCTTAACATACTCAACTCCCTTGCCCCTCCCCGTACTGTAAGAGTCAAAGCCCACAACTACCCCTGGCTCACATACTCAACCCGGACTCTTATTCAAAAAAGAGACTCTGCCTGGAAACTTTGGTTCAAGACCAAATCTCCCTCCTATTTCAAAATCTACAGGGAACTCCGAAATCTTACCAAAAAATATATTAATCATGACAAAAAGAATTTCTACCACTGACCTGAGTCCACACAATCCAGAAACCCTAAAAAATTCTGAGCCACTATCAACCAAATTCTCCACCCATACAATCCATCTACTCCCACCCCTTGCCCTAACAACTCACCCCTTAAAACTGCCACCGCCTTTAATTCCTAGTTCATCAATACCATAAGTCAGCTAATGCAGACTTCTCTCCCACCCCAACCAGCACAATCTACAACACCCCCTCTAGATAACACCCCCTCTCTAAAAACTTTCCCTACAAGCTACATTAAAAAACTCCTCCTCAAGCTCAAACTCTGCTCCTCCTCAGCAGACAACCTGCCATCTCTCTATCTAAAACTTGCTGCACCATTCATAGCATTCACAGTATCCATCCTAATCAACTGCTCTATCACTGAATCTACTGTTCCAACTCTTTGGAAAAAATCTATGCAATACCTGTATACAAAGGCAGCAATTCCTTGGAACTCTCAAACTTTTGGCCTATTGCTATACTTTGTCCCTTCTTTAAAATTCTAGAACACTGTGAACACAAATCATGGCCCACCTCCTACAAGGCCACCTGATCAACCCTATGCAACATGGCTTTCTCCCACACCACAGCACCTCAACTGCTTTCATCTCCTTCACCAACACCACTCCCTAGCCAGAGATAACAACAAACTCATTTCATGCCTATTCTTAGATTTGTCCAAAGCCTTTGACACTGTCTCTCATCCAATCCTTCTTTCAAAACTCTCTCAACTTAACCTCTCCACAGCAACTATATCCTGGATTTGCAGCTACCTCCCAGATTGGCACCAATCAGTCAAATGGCTCTCTGCTCTCTCACCCTTCCTCCCCATCAAAACAGGTGTCCCCCAGGGATCCATCCTTGGACCCCTCCTTTTTAACTTCTTTACCAGTGAACTCCACAAATCCTGTTCCCAGTCATCCCTCATACAGTATGCTGATGACTCTACCATTATATCCATAGCTGATAATCCAAGTGAACTACTACCCCTCACACAAACATCATTTAACCTCACTGAAATCTAACAAAACACCAGCTCATAGTCACCCCCCCCAAAAAAAAGTCTTACTCTTTCTCCCAAAATCCCACTGTCATCTTAAATCCTCTTGCACAATCTGCTCACTCAACAACACAATAATAGCTCCAGAAACCCATACAAAGCTCATTGGATTAATCATAGATGACCAGCTGAAATGTAATCTTCACATTCATCACTGCATTAAGAGAACCCACAAAAAGCTTGGTCTCTTTTATAGAAACAAAAGATTCCTCACCCCCAAATCCAGAATAACACTAACCAATGCCTACCTCTTCCCAACCTCTTCTACAGCTCGCAAATCTTTACTAACCTCCAGTCTACACTACTCTCCAAACCTGAATCTACCTATAACAATGTGGCCAGATTTGTTGCTAACTTGCCATCCAAATCTCACCACTGTCTGGCCCTCAAGTCACTACAATGGTTAGAGTTTCCAAACCACCTCAAACTCACCCATCTCCTCATTATCCATTCCATTCTCAGTAAACCCTCCTCCTGTCCAAATCTTTCCTCACTAGTCTCACTCTATACCCCCACCCAATCTCTTTGGAGCTCTGATCAATGCCTGCTGCAAATGTGCAAACCAAACAAATCTGCTGGACAGAATTTATACAGCTACTCTCCAGCCATCCTCTGGAACAAGCTTCCCTTGACTTTATGAAGCATACCCCAGACCCACACATTCAAGATCTCTTTCAAACATTACTTAACCCAGCTCACATTATGCCCCTGTAACCTCCCCCCCTGAACCTTGTACAAAGCTGGGTCACTACACACCTCCCTCTCCCTCCCTTGTTCATCTTTTTATCCCTATCATCTTTCTTCCTCTCACCTTACTCCAGCCACCCACCTCCTGCCTTCATACCTCAGGCCTCCTCTCTCCTACCTACCTCCTGTCAGTAAGTTGATAGTCTTTTCTGACTCTCTACAGGCTACCCAACTATCCATACTTGGACCGTCACTATGCTAACTATTATCCTAACATCTCACATCATCTCTCAACACTAACTCCTTCTATCACCCTCCCCAAAACCCTTTTAGCTTGTCCTATCACCTTCTGCTACCCTTCTAGAATGTAATAATCTTATAATGTTATCTCTTGCCTTGAGTGTATGTTCACTTTCATAAGAATATGACTAGCTTTCTTTGTGATTAACTCTCACGTGCCTCCACTATTGCAAATGCATTTGACAATCAATTCTCATTGTACTGCATATTTACTGAAGTTTGTAATCATCTGTGCTTTGTACACTGGTGATTTTAACCCTGGTCCTCCGCTGAAAAAGGGCTCTGTCCCAGTTGGGATATTCCAGTCAACAAATAAATAAATAAATAAATAAATAAATACATAAATAAAATTCTGACAAACAGACCAACTCTTATCTGTCAATCAGGCTTCCTCCCTGACAGCCTGAATGACCATTTACCCACAGACATCACGCATATCAGGAAAAGTCCACCAATTATCACACAATCAGAAACAAAAAAAAAAACCTTCAATCCATCTAGCTTCATTAATACTCTCAAAGCCTGTAACTGGAATCCTCTCAAGTACCTTAAACTAGATGAAGCTGTTTAATACTTCAACTCTACCTTCTTAGGTATCCTAAACTTCCAGTGCTCCATCGAACCCTCAGAATCGAATCTACCTACACCCCCTAGATGAGCAAAGACACTAGATCTTTGCTGAAATCCAGAGATAAAGTCTGGGCCCTTTTGCACAAAACTGGATCACTTACAGACAAACAAACATTTCTTGAACTCCGTAACAAAGCAAATAAATGTGTCAAAATAGATAAAACTAGCTACTACCACAATATGCAAACCAAATACCAAAACAATCCCAAAAAGTTTTGATCAGCAATTAACAACATTCTCTACTCTGGAAAATCAGGTACTCACCCCCCAACCATAACAGATACCTCACTTAATGTTTCTACTCATTTTAACAAATTCTTCACTGAATCCATTTTTGTACTTGCTACCTCTCAAAGGTGTCTCTCCTCCAACCTACCACCTGATTTCCATATTAAAAGCAATGGCTTTACCTTCCATCCTGTCCCTACTGATAAAATTAAAAAACTTTTTAAGAAACTAAAACCTACTACTTTAGCTGCTGACAAACTGCCAGCTGAATTCTTGAATATAGCTGCTGATGCCATTGCATACCCAGTATCCATTCTTATCCACCATTTGATATCAGAAAGCCTAGTCCTAGAGATCTGAAAAGTTTCTCATATTATTCCACTCCACAAATGAGGTAACTCAAAAGAGTTAGCCAACTATCAGCCTATACCAATACTCTTACCTCTGTCCAAAATACTGGAGAGGTGTGTACACATGTGCACACACACAAATTATGGATTACCTCAATACCCACAACCTTCTCACTAATACTCAGTGTGGCTTCAGGCTCTACCACAGCACCACAACAGCCCTGATGTAATTTACTCATACAGCAAACACCCACAGAAACAATGGCAACTTTGTCTCCGCTATCTTCCTTGACCTCTTTAAGGCATTTGTTATGGTTAACCACAACAGACTCATCAAATCCCTCTCAGAAATGAATCTAAGCAAACCCAACATCACCTGGTTTCAAAGTTATTTAACAAATAGACAGCAGGCAGTGCAGTTTAGCCAAGAACTCTTTCCTTTATTACCATTTACACTGGGCGTTCCCCAAGGGTCTATTCTTGGTCCTTTACTTTTCTTTATCTTTACTAATAACATCCCCACCTCTACTCTACATGCTTCAGTCATCCAGTATTCTGATAACTCAACACTAATCTGTTCCTCTCCTTCATGCCATGAACTGCAACTAAAACACAGGCCTCCTTCCCTTCTGTAGAAGAATGTCATATCATTTCTCAACTAATTCTAAACCCTAATAAAACCAAACTTCTCACATTCCAACCAACTAACCTCACCACTCCTACATCCATGTTTACCATCCCATCTAACAATAAAACTACTACCTCTCCTGTCACTCACACCAAATATCTTGGAGTTGAGATTGACTGCAACATGAAATTTGACATTCACATTTCACTCACCATTGAGAAAGAGCATAAAAAATAGGGAGACTATACAGAAATAAATGATTCCTCACAAACAGCACCAGGGCAAAAATAGCTCAGACACATTTCCTATCCACACTTCTGTATGCCTCTCTCATCCTCACCAATCTTAGAAAATCAGAAATAACCAAACTTGAAGCCTGCTGTAACAAAATTGCAAAGTTTGCCTCCAATAGCTCACATTTCATGCACCACTGCTCAGTCCTTAAAAAACTCAACTGGCTAGAACTTCCCCATCTTCTCCTCTACAACCAGCTTATACTGTCTCATAAAATACTTTATCACCCTGAAAAACAGCATTAAAACAAGTACTACATCACTACTCCAATACTACACTCCTATGCTCCAATTACAAACATCTCCTTCAAGTCACTAAACCCAAGAACTCTGCCAGAGCTTCCCTCTATTCCAACTTTATAACTAAAAAATGGAACACTCTGCCCACTAATGCCACTACATCGTTAACACAGTTTAAGAAGTTTCTAAGAACACAGCTACAAGCCAATTGGATTTGTAACTGTGACTCCCCAGGCCAGTCCACCTCCGGCTTGCTGTTGCTCACTCAGGGTATCCTTCCTTTTCCTTATTGTCAGGTAGTAAACCTCTCATTATCCTGCAAATCTCCTTCTTCATACCTCTATCTTCCTTTCAACAATTAATCCCTGTTCTGAGTTTAAACACTTTACTTTAATAAAATATTACTTCTTACTAGATCCTCTTTAGCTGTATTGTCCTATGTGGTTCATCCTTCTACCTGTATAGTGTATCTTATTTTTTCTTAATCATAGGTGTTGTTACTTTAAAGTACTATTATCTTAATCATATTTGATGTAAAATATAGTGTCATTTTCTGTACCTGTGAAATTGTACATCATTAATTTTTGTTATATGTGGAGTATTTCTCCCCTGGCCTCCGTTGAAAAAGGGCTTGTGTCCAGTCGGACTTTCCTGCTAACCCAATGTAAAATAAAATGAATAAATAAATGTGGTCTCAAACAACTGATTCCATTAAATGGGCTCCTAGGATCCCTTTGCTCAGTCTTTGGATGCACTTTTTTTTGCTTTTAGGGATCCCAGCACCTGGTTTTACTTTGTTAGCTACAGCTTGGGGGTGGGTGAAAACAGTGGTTGCATCACTATTGAGTTTACTTTTTAAGTATTGGAAAGCTTTCCCTGCAGACTAGGCTATTCATTTTCTAAAGGAATTCCACAGTTTCGATAGTTGGCAGTATGATTAATTTCATGAACAAGAGTGGAATGGTTAGACTTCTATTTTTTATATTTGCTATGATCAGTCTTTGGCACTGAAATTGAGATGTGAGGTAATTTTGTTGTTACTGACACCATGGTTATTTGCTGTGTGCTTCTCCTTTTTTGACTTTCAATAAAATGACAATAAATAAAAAAAGGTAAATAAGTAAATAAATAAATAAACAAATAAATAAATAAATACATAAATAACTAAATAAATAAATAAGATAATCAAATATACTCTTAGACAAATCAAGCGTGAAAAGAAAGCTTACCAAATCTCACTCTAAAACAAAGTTATGACAGCTTTTTGGGGGATCCATACACTAGTGATCTCAGTATTGCAAAGTGTCAGGAATTTGAGAAAAAAAAAAAGTTATTAAGGGGATATCCATTGCATATGCCATGTGAGAACCTATGATTTTCTCCCACAACATCTTGTAAATAATGCAGGAAAATTAATTCTCTATCTTGGGACTTCCCAACACTTTACTCCATAATGTACACAGATAATGTAGGCTTCACTAGGAATAGAAAATCAAGTCATGAAATATCTACAAAGCTGTAGTTTGATTTTGAAGTTCTTTGGAGCTAATTAATGAAAAATAAACTTGTAGATACCTGTAAGACTACTGTCATGCTGTTTGGCACACATCCAAAGATTAAATGTGCCCTTCTCCTTGTTATCAGTGATTCCTCTTTTCTACAGCTGTTCTCAAACATGAAGTCTATTTGAAATGTCAGGTCTCACAATAGTGAGTCCCTTAATATGAAGACTGATTGGCCAAAAATGGACTTTCATATACTATGTTTGAGATGCACATTTCTCTGAATATTCCATTTTCTCTGTGGTATGGCAATTGCATATTTGGTATATCATGTTCTGGGGATGCGGGGGCCTTTCCCCTCACATCAGGGGTGTAGTAAGGTTTACCACCCTGCAACAAAAAAATGATGAGTGATTTTCAATATTCAGTCTTCTTCTGCATTTCCCTTCCTTTATTTCTGTATGTCAGCACTCACCATTATGAGGGCCAAAATTTTAATAGAGATCTCTCAAATATACTTAGGAACTGTGTCATATCCTTCTATTTCTTTTACTCTTCATTTAGAGAACCAAGTTATCACAGTACTAGGACAATAAAAAGCACCCTAATCAATATCCAATCTCCTCACTCTTGAAGCCAGGCACTTTAGTCTGTAGCAGACATTACATTCTTCCATAGGTCTGTCTGTTGTTACTAGACTAATGACCTCTAGGGCTCATACAAGCCTAGCCGTACACCCGAAACCATTTGGGTCCCAAGTATCATGGTCCTCTATATGAGGGGGTATCTTAGTAGAGAGGTAACTAAGGGATTTGTGGGGGTATTAGAATAAAACTTTTCTTTTGACAGTGTCTGATCATAATGGACATGGGACCAAACTGGAAATAAATTTATGATTTTCCATCAAGTTGTCAAGGTTTATTTTAATAGAGTTGGGGATAAAGTCTGTTTCACATGAACGTGGAGCCTATTCCATAATGCTTGGATCCTTTGGGTCACACATTTGTCTCTCCAGCATATTCTGTGTATGTCACAAACGAAGTTTAGATACTTGAATTTCTTGTGTCTGATGCTATTTGTTTTGCACATATGCAACAAATCCATCAGGGCTTGGTCTAAGAAAGTCCTGTAAGCCAGGCTAAGATCGCCACTTGGCAGCATGTAGGAGACTGAATATATATGTAGAAAGAGCCTTTATATGATCAGTATAAGAAAAGGTATACATACACTAAAATTCCTTGGTGAGAAGCCTTTGTTGGCATTCCAACTCTTGCAAGTGCCTGGTCAGGCTCATTCTGAAGGGGGCATTGTACTCAGTGACATAGATCTCTCACAGTGTAAGTTTTCCTTAAAATACCCTTACTGTCTAGACAGATTATTTTTAACTACTGAAGCACCTAGTTTGCACATAGCTAAATATTGTTCATCAAGTTCCTAATGTTATTGACTTATTCATTATTTAAATTTCCATCACTTCTTCCTTGTAGATCAGTAGCCATGGGTATGCATTTCTCAACTCCCTCTCTCTGTGGCCAATCTTGTTGAGTTGTGTATTGTAGCAATTGCCTCATCTACAGTGATAACCCACTTATTCCTAATGAAACAAATAAAGTATGCAAGAGGTGTAAATACACTTTAATGCTGGAGGCAAAACTCCCTCATAGAACCAAAACTAATTTTACAAAAGTTGTCAGTGACACTTGCACCACACCTACTGCAAAGGGTCAAGACTTTACACATAAAACTACTTATGCTGAGACACTTACAGGTAACTTTTCTAAAATACTAAGACCTCCTGCACAGCACAATCAAAAAAGGGGTCTTCAGCCATCACACAAACACTCTATTACTCCATTAAAACACTGCCCACAGCTACACATAGTAACATTGTATCCAGTACTGCTACTTCTATGCTCATAATGCAAACCAGCTCATGGACAAATTTCCTGGTCATTGGTGATTCTATAGTAATGTCCTATCTCACCAGATTAAGGAGATGGTTTACTGCCTTTCCGGGGCTGGGATCTGTCAAGTCACTCAGGCACTCAGGTCATTAAGCCACAGGTATCAATATGACTCTGTCATAACCCTTGTGGTTGTTAATGACCCTAGATGTACCTCCCATGACTATATGAAGTAAGACAGGATTGAGCTCACTGATAATGTGTCCCAGGCAAGTATAAGCGAAGCACTGATCAGCGTACTATGTTCTCCAAGGATGATGTCATGTTACCAATAGAAAATGATTAATTTTTAAATTAACTTAGCTTCTAGTGTGAATCCAAGGTAGTACAATATCTGACAGCCTGGGATGACATGACTGACAGACCACGCTGGTTTGCCAGGGATGGTTTGCACTTATCCCATCTTGGCAAACACTTTTTACACTCTCACAGTGACTTTTTAGGCAATGCCAAACTGATAAACCTCCTGACTTAAATGAACCTATGAAGGAAAATCTGAAGGTGGTACTGCTCAATGTTGGAAGTGTTAACAAGAAACAATACTCCTTGCAAGCCTCTCTCACCCTGGAGAGTGTAGACATCTGTGTAGTAATGGATACATGGTTTAAAGTCACAGAGAATACCCTGGCAGTGTAAGCTTATAATACCTTTCACACCTTTAGATCAGCTACTGCACAGGAGGGATCTAAAGGTGGAGGAGTCTTAGTTTATATTAAAAACAATCACACATCTGACAAATTAAAGTTTATGACTGATTGGAACTCATACATGTGCCACTCACCATAATTAGGGTCATGTACCTTATCCTTGCAACCTGTAATGCCTTCTCCATGTCCCAGGAAACTCATACTACCTATCTCAATTTACTAGAGTCCCTCACCTTTCAATCCAGTGTGCTCTTCATGGGGGTTATCGACTACCCCTTTATAGATTGGGAGTCTTATACCACTGCTACCATTCCAAAGAGATGCATGTAGAGCATTTCTCCCTGGGCCTCCACTGAAAATGTGCTCTGTCCCAGTTGGACCTTCCCAATAAAAAAAATGTTACATACTTTCATACATACATAAATATATAAATAAGTAAATAAATAAATAAATTCTAATGTACGAGTCCAGTGATTCCTAAACTTCATTAATACCAACATCCTGGAATAGTTACTCCAGTCTCCTACCAGGAGTACAAGCATCTTTGATCTTGTATTCATGAAAATCTGGGAGTGATGTTCTTCACCCAGTGTAATGCTTTGCACATCAGGTCTGACCATAAGGCAGTATGACTTGAAATAAAAATTAAATCTGGGGACCCAGTGAAACCAAAAACTTTTGGAACTATTCCAAGGTTAACCTCCCTCTACTAAGTGACACCTTGGCTAAATTCCAAGCACTTTCAAACCAAGTTAACATCATAGCATATGCTGAGCTATTTACAAAATCCCTGTACAGCCATACTGGAACCTACTGTCAGGATTTGTGCCCAGGGAATGGAAGATGGATACAGTCATTCCCCTGTACAAAGGAGGTTGAACCACCAATCCAGGTAACTACAGGCCCATAAGTCTGACCAGCCTCATACGTAAGACCACAGAAAGAATCACCATGTCAGCATATGTTACTAAATCCCTTACTACTGGATTGACTCTTAGAGGTGTTTTATTGATGGAGTAATTAACGTGGGTTGACTAATTCCCAAAGGGCATTATGATGCATTTTTGACACTGAGTTCTAGGCCATGGCTTTGGCACCAGTCATTTGTCAGTGTTAAACTCTCTTGTAAGATGCTGTTGTCTTGGTGGCATTTGTGATAGTTCCCAATTTACAGTCATCACTGAACTTGGTGAGCCAGAGACCTTGAATATTTGCCTTGACTTCCAAGAAGTACATTCCAAACTGGAGCTGGCCAAGCATGGAGCCCTGTGGTACTCCACTGGTGACCAGTCTCTTGGAGGAGAGTGTCTTACCGAGCCAGACTTCTTGGATCCTGTCTGTGAGACAGACAGTAATCCATAGAGGTCTGTAGGGATTTATGCATGGTTCAGAGAGCTTGTCAGCAATGCCTCAGTGTGGTATTGCACTGAATGCCTCAGTCTGGTTAAGATGCACAGTATGCATTGTTTTACCCTCTTCCATTGCCTAGTGACCCTGTAAAAGACATCTACCTGGTAAAGTAGGCATGACCTTCCCTTAACAAGGCCAAATTGAGACAGATCCAGTGTCTGAAGGTTTCTAAACATTCTTTTTTATCATTCCCATGACAATTCATTCCATGGCTTTGCACATTAGGCTTGTTAGACTGATGGGCCTATAGTTCCATGGGTGAGTTGAAGGTCTACCCTTGAGGAATGGAGTGACTGTTGCTGTCTTCCATTCATTTAGATCTAAACCTATTTTGAAGCTCTAGTTGAAGAGTGCCTCAAGTGGTCCTGATAGGTTGTACTTTTAGACTGTTCAGGAAGCAGCTGGGGATGTTGTTGGGAACCACAGAGGTGGTGTTCTTTGCTTTCATCAGTGCTGTCGGCACCTGGTCCCTACTGGTATTAGGAGGAAGTATGTTGAAGGGGATTTAACCTGGTGGAGGTGGGAGGAGTGGGGGCCTGAAGTCTGAACTCAATTTATCAGTCAGTAGATTTGCTATGACACCCTGATCAATGAAGGTAATACCATTCACCACCAGTTCTGCATTATGTATGTTACCTTTAAGGTCCTGGACATAGCTGAAGAAGGCTTTCTGATTACCAGTGAGGCTATCCTGACTGGGTCTATCATTGGCCATCGAATGGGCTAACCATTGAATGGCTGAACACTGAACAATAAGCATTGAAAATTCACACAGCAAACTTTCATTTGATTGACAGGGTAATTAACTACTAGTCAAACACTTCCCTATCTCACACACAGAAGTGGTTCAAACTCCTTTTTTCCACTGTTGTGCAGTCTCAGAGTTGGTGTATATAGTAAGGGGGGTGTGGGGAGCAATGCTCCCCATCTTGGTGGGTTTGAAGCACTTCCATGTGTGAGATAGGGAAGTGTTGGACAAGTAACTTACACTATTGATGAAATGAAATGAAAGTTTGCTGAGTGAATTTTCAATGCTTATTGTTCGATGTTCAGATGTTTGGTGGTTTGCCCATTCAATGGCCGAACATAGACCCATCCTAACCTTGAAGTTGACCTTGCTGGACTTAATTAGACCTCTTAGTTTTTTGATTAGTTGTATAAGAGAGCATTTGTCTTTAAGAGAGTTGCTCTTCCTGATTTTGGTCATGTGTTTTCTTCTCTTATTATATACCATATTTAGGTGAGGATTCCACCAGTGCTTTTTTTTCATTATTTGTTAGGGGGTTACTTCTTGTAGGAGTGGCAATCACTATGTAGCCATTCACATGTTTGTACAAGGACTCTGTGAATAATTCAGCATAGGTAGTTGTGTTCTCAGGGATAACGCGAGCCTTGAGGTTATTGTTCTTCTCTACTCATCACTCATTAGACCCATCATAGAATACAACGCCCCATTTGAGATGTACCTTACAAGACACCTGCAACAGCGGGAAAGACCATAAAAGTACCTCACCAAGAGGATTACTGGCCTCAAACAGATGCCCTATGTAGCCCGACTCAAGAAACTCCAGCTGTACTTGGTTGCATACTGCTAACTCAGAAGTGATCTCTGCCTGACATACAAGACCATGTCCAACCCAGAATTGATGGACATGCTCCACCTAAAATAAAACAAATCCCAGAGAGCCACACGCTCTAGAGATATAAACCTCACCCCAACGATAAACAGGACATACTGGAGGGATAGATTCCTATCCCAGAGACTCCCCATGCTTTGCAACAGGATTCCAATATACATCAGGCAGAGCTCCTCACTAACACTCTTCAAGAGAAACCTTGATGGGTGGATGGGAAACAGAAAATTTACCCAGGGGATCACTGTGGTGGCTCTGCTGGACAGTAGCACAGGGAACTAATGGTTCTGCTGGACAGAGGCACAGGGAACTAATCTAAGGGGGTGGTGAAAGCCAACATATTCTGGCTAGGCTTATAAATGCCCTTGGGCAGATAGCCTAGTACTTACCTATGAACCTATGAATTTTGACAAGCTGCCAGTCCAGAGGATGTAGTTTGCCTTAGAATAGTTCCTAACTGTTACTGGTTTAGATGGGTTCTCCAGGTTGATTTTTTACTTCAAAGGAGACAGCTTTATGATCTGACCTCTTTACAGAGGACACAAAAAAGGGAGGAGTGTAACACTCTCCCATGATGGTGAGTACCATATCCAGTATGCCTGATCCTCTGGTTGGGGTGTGCACTATCTGTTCCAGGATGTTTGGGTTAATATTCTATGAAATGTTGTGCCTCTGAGTTAAGGGCAGTGTAAGTCTTTAGTCTTGAGATCAAACCATGCCAACCATGGGTAAATCCTCAATATACCGACATCCACTCATCGGTTATTGCTTAACTGTGTAACTGCAAATGGTAATGTAAATTTCTACATAAAAGTTCTAGACTCTTGCTGCATGTTTAGTTGTATTGTCGGGCCTTTCTAGACCAAGTTGTAAATGAAAAGGGTCTTTGGACCAGTTCACCTCTCTGGTTACCAAATGTTAAACAAATACATACATACATACATACTTACATACATAAATAAATATATGTATGCATAACTCTGAAGCTGCATCATAACATAACAAAGGTCAGTAGATAGATTTTGGCAAAATATAAGACGTTTCCTTTCTTAACTGTTTGTGAGTTTGGAAAGAGAAAGCTGGTTTCCTGAAAAAATACAGTACATTGAACTGTACAGTTTTAGCATCTGTGCTTCAGAAAATTACCCCTGTCTCCTTATGTATAGATGTCATTCCTATTTGCAAGAGGGGTAACAAGGCAAATATTAGAATCCCTTTAATTCACAGTTCCAAGCTGACCTGAAGTAAAAAATCATGGAACAAAACTGAAGCAAATAATAGACATCTTGAAATTAGAAGAGAGTGTAGAAGAAAGCAGAAAGGACTCACCTTTAAAATGCCATACTGTGCTAATCGTTTTGGTTGAGAAATAACAGATTTAGACAAGGAAAGCAGTAAGGCATTAAGAACATGACCATATTAGAACATTTTGTCCAGACATGTAACATGGCACCACACAAAAACACCCAAACAAATTAAAAATGTTTGGAGTGGATGCTAGGGACTTAGCATGCATAAAGCATTAGGAAACCAATAGAAAAATGAAATTCACTTTATTCCTAAAGAAGGTGGGCAGAAAGGCAACAGAAGATTCATGGAATGAGTCACTTTTAAAGATTTTAAGTTATATTTTTGAAACATGGGATGAAGAAGTTTAGAACAATATACAATGAGACATGCATAAGAGGACTAGACAAATGATCGTTAACATTTTACTTTGCAGTCTAACTGCATGCGATGTATGACAATAGTCCTTTGGTCAGTATTTCTGTTGCAGGTCCATAGTAATATTAAACGTTCCTTCTCTTCTGTTAACTGCAGTTGTACTGATTCCTGTTCTCCTTCCCTGTTTAGTATACATTCACTGTCACGCATCTTCGAAGGAAAATGAAAAAAGAAAAGCAGTGAAAGCTTAAACATTTGTCAAATATTGTTTACCAAGATGTCTTTGTGTGATTTTTTTTTCCTCACTACTGAAAACCTCATTTCCTTTGTAAATTTGAGATTTCTATCAAACATGCTATTGTACAAGTCTATTTTAGAGGCAAATGCGGTTTAACTGCCAAGTTCTATTAATGAAACATAAATTACTTTGACTGTACTGAATATTGCTGTTGAAACAGATGTCAGCAGTGATTTAAGGGGTCAGTACAGCTATTTACATTTTTAGAATTCTTTGTTCTCTTTCCAGTCTGGCATTTATATAACTGAAACATATAAACATACAATAGGATGAAAGGTTCATCCTGTTTATTCTCGTTGATGGCATCCAAGGTCCCTGAATATTAAAATGTTATTATGTCTGATGCCTTCCCTGCAAGCATTTTAAATAGTGATTTTGATAAGTTGTCTATTACCAAATGGCATGTTATGATTGCTCAAAGGCATTATTAAACTTCCCCTGGGAACAATAGAACTAATAAAGAAGGAATTGTTTCACTTCCTTTGGTCCTCAGCAGTAGTTTGAAACTGTTTTTGTTCACCAGAAGAAACTAAGGGAAAAGTATTCTTCAAAACAGAGACAGTGATAGTATCACCGTCATTTGATGACTTAACCAGTGGTGTCATCTGATTAACAGCCTCGCTTTAGTAACAGCCAACATGTCCAAAATAATTGTATTGGTAACCTTATGAACTGCTGCACCTAGCATCACCCGATATAATATCTTCATTTATTTTTCTAACATCCTTAATGAAATAACTTGCATTTGTCATGGGAGCCATAGTCTCTTCCTCTGTAATAAAATGTTTGCAAGTACTCATCTCTGTTCTATTAATCCATTCCTGCTGAAAGCAATGGAAAAAATTAGTTGTAATAATATTGTTATCCTACAGACTATCAGAGGATGATTTTCTGGCTTCTACTGTTCGGTACATGCCTGTATTCTTTTAAATTAACTTCTTTGCAAAGAAATGTAACATGGCATGAAACAGTACAAGAACATAGAAAAAATGCCCCATTAGGTATTAGCAAAGTTCATTCAAAATATTTTAACTGTATTCATACACCATCTCTTATAATCATCCAAAAAGCCACTTTTATTTTGCTTTTGTTTTTCTGAAAAAGGTAATATGATGCATAAATCTATGGCCACAAAAGCTCTGTCCTCTGCTGTTTTTAAATATTTTGAATAAGATGTAATGCTTTGGGAGAGCCCTTTTCAATGAATCACCCTCTGTTCTTCATAGCTGAGATGTGAATAAGCTAGAATACACTGCTAGGACAGATAATAGTGTATATGCAGACTTTTGTACTAAATGTGTTGTTAAATTAAGCAAGTGTATTGTTTATTACCCAGTCAAATTCCAACCCTCTTTCCATTACCTGGCTCAAAAATGCTAATGCAGATTCCTAAGTCCTGATATAATCACTGACTTGTTGAAATCAAAGGAGAGAGCTCTCTCAGTACCCTTTTCTTCTTTAATATTATATCTTGAACCATGTTGGCTTTCCAAGGACTGCTCTAACAATGCATTTTTTGGGCTTAGCACCAGGAGGGCTACATAACAAATATATTCTTAAATCATAACTAAGCAAGTAGTCTAGGGAAAATTAAGAAGCCTAGCACATGCACCACTAGTAAACTTGGAAATAAATTAGCTGCCCTGATGAAGGGTACTGTATGTACTGGGATACATTTGTAAATGCCCACTCGAGTATCAGTACAGGTTTTAATGTGTCCAACATATTGCTTTGTATGACCAGCATCATATAGGTAAAGGACACATAAAGTAAAGGTATCAGTCATACCATGAGGTTATACTTATGTCATAATGAAGACTGAGATCTTTGAAGTGAAGATTTATAGTATTTCTGGTGTTCTAATGGTGAGTTCTAATAGTATGTGTAGGGTTTTTAAAGCAGAGATGTTTAAGCAAAGTTTATTACACTAAAGCATATTTGAGATGGGTTAGTTTTTATTCTGTTGAAATGACATACAGAGCTCATTGCTTGAACTTACTTAGTTCTGAATCACAGAGACCTTTTGATTTGGGGAAGGTGTTTGGAGAGGTACATGCCAAAGGGGGCTTTGTGCACTATGGTGGAAGGAATGAGAAAAGAATGGAAGGGAATTATTGATGTTTTAGTCTTACCTTTCAATATATTGTAGAAATCTATTACATTTATTTAAATCATTGTATTACTATAACAGTGTTATGTGATGTATCTCAACTAATAAATAAAAATAAAAAAATAATGTTTTGAATTATTTTGACCTGAACTTTAGACAAATAACTTTGACAATCATGTCATGCAATCCATTTGTTTCTGATGCTTTTTTAAGCACTAGTGCAATATATTCAGAGATCCTTAGCTCCACACAAGTTACGTATGACTAATATAAGTGTGTGTGTGTGTGTGTGTGTATCTATATATAATATATATATATATATATATATATATATATATATATATATATATATATACACACTATATATATATATATATATATGCACACACTGTATATATATATATATATATATATATATATATATATATATATATATATATATACATATATATATATATATATATATATATATATATATATATATATATATATAGGTCTAGGACTATTCACTTAAAGCACATTTCACTGAAAGTCAAATGATTGTGCACAAATCACTGAAAGCTCAATTCAATGAAACACATTTCATTGAAAGTTATATATGCTCTTTTCCCCACTGTTGTGCAACCCTGGAGTTAGTATATATAGTAAGGGGTTGCACATATTTTGGATATATATTAAGTTCAGAAAAGAGTAATTATTTGGAATTGCAAGTATCCATGTATATAGTTCAAAATATTTAAATATATATCATCATCATCTTCTTTCGGCTGTTCTCGTTAGGGGTCGCCACAGCGGATCATCTGTTTCCATTTCTTCCTGTCCTCTGCATCTTGCTCTGTCACACCTACCACCTGCATGTCCTCTCTCACCACATCCATAAACCTTATCGTAGGCCTTCCTCTTTTCCTTTTACCTGGTAGCTTCATCCTTAGCATCTTTTTCCCAATATACTCAGCATCCCTCCTCAGCACATGTCCAAACCAACAAAATCTTGCCTCTCTGGCTTTGTCTCCAAACCTTCCAACCTGGGCTGACCCTCTAATATACTTATTCCTAATCTTGTCCACCCTCATCACACCCAGTGCAAATCTTAATATCTTTAACTCTGCCACAACCAGATCAAACTCCTGGCTTTTTGTCAATGCCACAGTATCCAACCCATATAGCATAGCTTTTATCACTACCCTCTTGTAGACCTTCCCTTTCACTCTTATTGGTACTCGTCTGTCACAAATCACTCCTGACACTCTTCTCCACCCACTCCATCCTGCCTGTACTCTCTTCTTCACCTCTCCTCCACACTCACCATTACTCTGAACTATTGATCCCAAGTATTTAAACTCATCCACCTTTGCCACCTCTACTCCTTGCATCCTCACCATTCCTCTATCCTCCCTCTTATTCACACACATATATTCTGTCTTATTCCTGGTGACTTTCATTCCTCTTCTCTCTAGAGCATATCTCCACCTCTCCAGGGTATCCTCCACCTGTTCTCTACTCTCACTACAGATCACAATGTCATCTGTAAACATCATAGTCCACGGGGAGTCCTGCCTGATCTCGTCTGTCAACCTGTCCATCACCATTGCAAATAAGAAAGGGCTCAGAGCTGATCCTTGATGTAATCCCACTTCCACCTTAAACACATCCGTAACTCCCACCACAGACCTCACAGCTATCAAACTACCCTCGTACATATCCTGTACCACTCTTACATACTTCTCTGACACTCCCGACTTCCTCATACAATACCACAACTCCTGTCTAGGCACCCTGTCATATGCTTTCTCTAAGTCTACAAAAACACAATGCAACTCCTTCTAACCTTCTCTGTACTTCTCCATCAACACTCTCAGAGCAAACATCACATCTGTAATGCTCTTTCCTGGCATGAAACCATACTGCTGACCAGTAATTATCACATCCCTTCTTAACCTAACTTCCACTACTCTTTCCATAACTTCATGCTGTGACTGATCACTTTAATCCCTCTATAGTTCTACAGCTCTGCACATCACCCTTATTCTTATAAATCGGTACCAAAACACTTTTTCTTCATTCCTCAGGCATCCTCTCACTTTCCAAGATTTCATTAAACAATCTATTTAAAAACTCCATTGCCATTTCACCTAAACACCTCCATGCTTCTACAGGTATGTCATCTGGACCAGCAGCCTTTCCATTCTTCATCCTCTTCATAGCTATCCTTACTTCCTCCTTGCTAATCCATTTCACTTCATGATTCACTATCCCCACATCATCCAACCTTCTCTCCCCCTCATTCTCTTCATTCATCAACCCCTCAAAGTACTCTTTCCATCTACTCAACACACTATATATATATATATATATATATATATATATATATATATATATATGTGTGTGTGTGTGTGTGTTTATACATACACACACACACACACACACACACACACACACACACACACACACACACACACATATATATATATATATATATATATATATATATATATATATATATACATACAATATATATATATTTGCTATATGACCTGCAAGAGTAATATGAATGTGATGGTATGGTACAATCAGCAAAATGTGAGAGCTGATGTACAGTTTTAACCTCACTAAGTCATCAGTAACTATATTTCAATTTGGGAACCATGTGAAGCTTTTGGCAAAGGACTTAACTATAATTGCTACAATTTAAGTATCCCTTGTGTATTTCATACAACACTGTGGAACAAAATATTACAACTCTGGAGTCATACAACATAGTCTTTGACATGATGATGACTGATTTTCCTTTGTATCAATGAAGAATAATTAATCACTACATTTAGGTCATTCCTACACAGCTAGTTTCTGCTCTTATATTAGTACTGGATCCTTTTTTCTTTGCATATCACCTGTCTTCATGGGTAATTGTATGATGCTGTGTATGTAATATGATGCTGCATATGTAACGTGATGTTGCGTATGTAATGTGATGCTGTGTATGTAACGTGATGCTGTGTATGTAACGTGATGCTGCGTATGTAACATGATGCTGTATGTACCATATCTCTTCCCTGTTGCCACTTCTACTGGCTCGTTGGATTCTTCATATGGTGCCCATCCCAACCTTTCATATAATCAATATAAGTCCAATTATAGGCCCATAACTATTCTATCTCCTTTGGCAAAAATAATGGAGAAATGTATACACATACAACTGTTAACCTACCTACTCGATCACAATTTATTTGCACCCTGTCAACATGGCTTTAGACCATTTCATAGCACCACCTCTGCTCTCTTATCCTTCACTAACCATATTAACAGTAATCGTAATATTGATACTCTATCCTCAGCTGTTTTTATTGACCTGTCCAAAGCATTTGACATGGTGAATCACCACCTCCTTATAGACACACTCAAAAACCTGTCATTGGACAACCATACTATACAGTGGTTCCAATCATACCTACATAACAGGCAACAGGCTGTACTATGGGAAAATACTTTATCTTCCCATGTCCCAGTCACTCTAGGGGTCCCGCAAGGATCTATATTAGGCCCATTACTCTTCTCCATCTTTACAAATGACCTTCATTCTATAATTCCTCAAGCTGACTGTATCCAATACGCTGATGACTCCACACTCATATGCGCTGCTGCTTCTCAATCAGAACTTCAGTCACTAACCCAAATGACCTTTAGTACAGTTGAAAACTGGCTCCTACAAAGACGTCTTATCCTTAACCCCAAAAAAAACAAAAATGTTACTATTTACCCCCACCCGCAGAACCTCCCCACTTAACTTTACTATTACTTCAAATGATAGAACTATAATATCTCCTGAACCAACCACCAAACTACTCAGGGTACTAATAGATAAGAACTTGTCCTTTGAACCTCACATTAATAACACCATAAAAATAGTAAACAAGAAACTAGGTTCCCTCTATAGAATAAAACCCTTTCTTACACCTCCAGCCAGGGTTACTATTGCTCGTACCCACCTCATCTCTACCTTGCTCTATGCCTCCCCTATCTATACCAAAATATGTAGAAGTAATCTGAGTAAACTTACATCCTCCTACAACAATATTGCCAGATTTGCAGCTGGGTCCTCCTATAGAACTCATCACTGTATCAATCTGAATCAGTTAGGATGGTTAGAGCTGCCAAATTTAATACTTTTCAATCAATTAATAGTAGCCCATAAGATCCTGTATTTACCTCAAAATACACCCATATTTACATCCCTAGTCATCCCCTATAATAACCTCAAGACCTTACGCTCAGCTAATAACCTACTTGTACAAATATCAAAATCCAACAACTTAGCTGGTGACACCTTGTTCTCCAATACAGTAGGTAAAGCCTGGAACATCCTCCCAAGCCAACTAACCTCAATATCCTCTGTCAGCTTATTTAAAAGCAAGCTTAAACCTTACCTCAAATCACACTGGCTATGCCCCTGTGTTAACCCAGACTAAGTACCTAATTATTAACTAGACTCCCACAATTCCTAGCCTCCCATGATCATGATCTTGTGTTGTCTCACTAATTTTTAGTGAGCTTAACCTTCCTTAGGATTTTTTCTCATGTAAATAAGTATATACTGTGGAATGATTAAACACCTTCATATAGTATCACAACCTATGTGTTAAATAACACTAGAAATCCATCCTTGTTTGCTGTTCTTCTATACTCTATCTATTGATCTCTAGTGTTTTTCTTTCTTAGGTTTTTGTGAGGCCTTAGTATCTCTTATCATAAATTACTAGGTGTATCTAATTTTGTAATATGTTATAAAGATTTGTACTACACCATTTCTAATACAAATGTATTAGTCTTATTCATCTATTCTTAGATAAATTTTTCCTTTTTCCTACTGAAATATAAAATATAGGGCCGGATTCATGAAGGCTTGCACGGAGTCTAAGAGTAGTGTAAGACTCCATGCAGCCTTCGCGATCCAGGAACAGCCCAAAGTCCGTGTAAGAGTCAAGCTAAAACGGCTCTTACACAGAGTGGGCGTGGATAAGCTAATCAACTCACTTGCAGCCAAATAGCATGCAAATGAGGCTGATTAGCGATCCAGCAAGACTAAAACAGCTTGTGTAAGAGCCGTTTTAGCTGCAGAAATGTACTCAGTTGACAACTGAGTACGTTTCTGCAAACACGGCAATGGAGCCATGTCAGCACCAAATAAAGGGTGCATATGTGATAGGCAGCATGCCAATGGCCAAATATGTGGCCATTGGCAAGGTGACCCCATGCAAATATATTAAAAATATAAAATTTTTCGGCGATTGCCGATGTTTAAACCAGCGCAGCCCACAAGAAACGGGCTGCGCTGCATAGAACATAAAAACGAAGGTTTTAAACCCACAAATGTAGGTTTTATGCAATACATGGAATGTCAATGGAGGGACCAGCAGAGCAAAACCAACATGGCCACCGTGTAGTGGTTGCTAAGGGGGGAAGCTGAGTCTAAGAGATGTAACTAAGCATTAGTAGGCAATCTAATGCAAATGAGTGTAAGGATACTGAATTCCACTGTCACATAGCAAATGAGCACATTCTGAGTAGTGTAAGAGTTACATATGGGGGAGGAACAGAGTAGGAGATAGGTGACATCACAGGGGGGAATGGTAGAAAGAGATGCAGTTCATTGGAGGTTAGAGTTACATGACAGATGTCAGACAGATATCAAGGAAAGAGGTGTGCCACTAAGTAAACATGAGAAAGTCAAGAAATGGAAGGTGTACACTGTTGCCTACACCAAAGTTTCTTGCTGGACGTGTATGCGCACATGTGCGCGCCTAAGCGCGAGTAAGGCAGTGTGCATGCGTGTAAGGCAGTGTGCGCGCGTGTAAGGCAGACTCAGCATGTGGGAGCGTGTTGGGAGATGTTTAACACCGTGTGCGCGTGCACGTGTTTAAAACCAAATAAGCAGATTCTGAACTGTGTAAGTATGTGTGAGCGCGTGTAAGCCACTGTGAGTGTGTTTCTGCTGGTTTGCACACGGCTCCACCCTGAGGAAACAGAAAGGAAAAAGGAAGCAACAGATGTAGTAGGAAGTTAGCAGGGAATACTGCTGGAGCTAGCAGGTGAAAACAATTAGATGCAGGCAATTACACAGGCAGAATACTAGGCCAGCCCAGCACTTAAAACTCTGCAAACAGCAGTGCAGAATGTTTCTCTCAAGAAACACTGCAAGACAGGAGTTAAGTTATCAGAAGTGAAAACTGAAAAAGCTGAACTCAGAGCAGAAATGTTAGGGGCTGCCATAGCTGTCATAATGAGACATAGGCGACTTGCTGAGGGTGGTGACAATGCAGATGGTGCCAGACAACCCACAGTGAGGAGACGGAGAAGAGTGTACAGGCCCAGGGTCACCTACCACGGGTTACATGAGCTGGAGATAGTAGAGCTATAAAGTGGACAGAGACCTCCTGCAGCAAATAGTGGAGCTGTGCAGGCCACGCCTCACACACAGAACCAACAGAGGGAACCCATCCCAGTGGAAACCAAGGTATGTGTTGGCCTAAGAATACTAGCAACAGGTACCTTCCAGAGACCAACTGGCGATATGATGGGGATATCACAGGCATCAGCTTCCAGGGTACTGCACCAGTTCCTGGATGCCATGTCAGCACATGTCGGTGATCATGTATACTTCCCCAATGCCTGTGAGGTATTGGCCAGCAACATGCATCTCTTCCAGCAAATAGCGGAATACCCTGAGGTAGTGGGTGCAATAGACTGCACGCACATACGCATCAAAGCACCAGCCGGTGAGCAGGGTAGGGCATACATCAACCGCAAGGGCTTCCCCTCCATCAACTGCCAGGTCATGTGTGATGCCCAGGGCATAATAATGAATGTGTGTGCTGGCTGTCCTGGGAGCTACCACGATTCCCACATCTGGCATTTGACGCAGCTGTACCAGACATTTGCCAATGGGGACATCCCGCACGGACACCTAGTGGGGGATGCAGGGTATGCACTGGAGCCATGGCTGATGACACCCATCAGAAACGCACACACACCTGAACAGGAACGCCATAATGAGGCACACGCACAAACACGTAATGTAATAGAGTGTGTGTTTGGGCTGCTCAAGTCACGGTTCCGGTGTCTGGACACATCTGGTGGAGCCTTGCAGTACACACCAACTACATATACCCAAATTGTCATGGTATGTGCTATGCTACATAATATGATCTTGTGAAAACAGCTGCAGCAGGACCAGCATAGGGCTGGGCCAAACAGCCCCCCACCATTGCCAAGGCCACCACAGGCACAGCGTGACTCAGAGGAGGAACAACCTGAGCCTGCCCCAGTAGGCAGAAGGAGGCGTGCCCAGTATGCCCTGGCCTTGGCAAAGAGGCAACGCATAGCACATACATTGGCTCAGCAGGAACCTTGGGAATGATACCCCTCTCTGACTCACTCATATAGTAACAGGGATGCCTAATGTGACACAACCTGCTCTCAAACATGTACAGGGAAGTGTAATATGCGCATCCGACAGAGGCAGCCCTGCAGCACCACCTGAGGCATGAATGCTATGTGTTAAGTAATGTAACACCAAGTACCATATGCACACCTGAGGACCCTGACTAACATCCTACCCTCAACAAGCAGCATGCCACAACATGACAACGAGATGATCAAGTGCAACAATTGACTGAAGTATCGCAGTTACTCAAAGGGGACCCAATGTGTGCCAGTCTGGGATGACATGCTGAGCATGACATGATGCACCACCTGCTAGGACTGGCGTGCACCTATCAGTGCAGGCCGTATGGATACTGGCAAAGGCTGTTGTCACGCACAGTGTGCCCTGAATAGGTAAGGCTCAAAACACAAACCTATCTCCCTAGGTACCAGAAGGGATAAGAATAAGATAAGGGATAAGTTGAAACAGCAAGATGCATGCAGTCTAAGCTCACCCAGTATGGAGAATGTTGATAACTGTGCTGTAACAGAAAACTGAGGCAAGGCTCACAACAGCACCCTAACACTACCAGGTTACACCTCATACTGTGCTGTACAGCCTCAAAACTTGGAACAAGCTACAAAAGGAGGGTGACTAGCAAGAATTGTCAAGGATAACCACACCCCCATGTTGGTACCACCACAAAAAGCAGCATGGACTAGCCATGCTCAAGTAACAGTGGCTAAAACTGCCCCCCAGGTTATAGTCTGCTACAGACTACTGGCCCAACACCAGGAACTGCATCCGGCCTATGCTGGAATACATGAATATATCAAGTCCTCCAAACCACATTATATTGGGCGACTGCAAATACCCAGACATATAGACTGGGAGCATTATACCAGCTGCAACAGTGTAGGACAAAAGTTCATCGAATCCACAAACCAAAAGGCCCAGGAACAACGTACCACCCCACAAGAGGGTAAGCATACTGGATGTGATAATCAGCAACATGGGTACGGGATGCCAAGATGAGAAGTGTATTGCTCACTGGTAAAACCAGACCATATAGTAATCACACTGGATATACAAATCCTGACCACAGTCCCTGGCCGAAAACCACAGTGGAAAACATGTGCTAAGCAATATTTGCACACCTCCAAACTGATGTGGAATCCATTAAAGGTCCGTGCAGGTGCAAAATATGGGCCACACCTCAGAACCTGTAATACAGCCATTCCATGAACACTGCCAGGAATGCTTGGATTATGCAGTCCTAAATTAAAACAAGACACAGTGCCTAAATCTGGCATGGTGGACACCAGCCATAACCAAAACATGCAAGAGAATGAGGAAGCTACTACATGATAGAGCAAACATGAACAATGAAGTAATTACTGATCAGTAGTATGGCAATAAAATCTGTCCACACATGCAATCCACTAAGGCCAGCCACAACAAGTAGAATCTGTGAATCCTGAGGCAATGTTACACCTGCCCCAAGTACACAGACAACCCCCAACTCCACCCAAGAAATACAAATATATGTGAGAGATGCAACCATCCATCCAAACTGGAGGCTGAGCTCTCTCAACTCAGTACTCCCAAAACAAGTCAGTAGGAGAAGGTAACCACACACACCACAAACACATACCCACATAGACCTATCACAACTGCAAATCAAACACATAAACACAGAAATACATTCCCGGAGGCAGAAATCACAAACACAGCACACCAACAGAGGCCTCTAAAGCAGACACCCAATGAAACAGCCTCCAAACATAGCACATGCAAAACATAGCACACAAAGCTGGTGTGCCAAACAGTCACAGGCCAGAAGGAGAAACAACATGCCTGATACAGTTGTAATAGGTGACTCCATAGTCAGACACACTGTTGTCCCACACACCAGACTGAACAAGGGAAAGGGTACAGTAAGCTGCCTGTAGGCTGCCACAATATGCCACATAACAGAAATATGTAGGTCACTCCAAAGCAAGTAGAAATATGATGCAGTCATAGTCCATGCTGGTGTGAATGACCTGAGATGTACTGCCCTAGACTACATTTAAAGAGACACAGATGAGCTATCTGATTATGTAGTCCAGGCCGGTATGACACTCACCGTTCGCAGCATCCTACCCTTACCAAGAATAATGCCACAGTACAAACACGGAATGATCAGTCATAGCAAGTAGCATACATACTGGTGTCATTCCAAGGGGATCCAATGTCTGTCTGCTCGGGATGTCATGCCTGACAAGCCACGCAGCTGTCCTTGGGATGGCCTGCACCTGTTACCCCTGGGTGTCTGAATATTGGATAAGGCCTTTGCCACCTCCATAGAGCCTTTTGTAGGCAAGGCTGAAAAGACTGACCCACCACCCTAGAAAACATAAGTGGGTAGAAACATAAGGGAAATGACCAATGCCAGATGTGTACACCCCAATATGCATGCTCCCGAGGACATCCCCAGAATAGAGAACATCGATGTCTGTGCAGTGACAGAAACCTGCTGCAAGGCTCCTGACAGCACACCAGCACTACCAGGTTATACCACGTACCATGTGTCATGGCCCCAAAACCTGGAACAAAACATAAAAGGAGGGTGAGTATCCATAGGCAGCACAGACACCCATATGTCCAGGTAACTGACAATGCACAAGGCAGTGGAGTTCACCCATGTGCAACTAACTGTAGGCAAGACTGCTGTGCAGTCTGTAGCATGCTACAGACCGCACTCTCACACACAATAACCCCCCCAACCGTAACCGTCCTGAAGACACTGGACAGTATGAATGTTCCACCAAATACCAAACAAGGTACCACGAATTACCACATAGGTGGTAAACCATTATGTATGGAAGGAGTAACCAGGGACCTAGGGACACAAGTGGACAGTAACCTGTTATGTGACACCCACATTGCCAATGTGGCTAGGAAGACTGTCTACATTTGACACCGTATCAGGAAAGGAGTCACATCTACGGCAACAGAGGTCACTGTGCCCCTATACCTTTCTCTAATCACACCCATAACGTAGTACAATGCCTCATATGGGATCTACCTTACCTGACACCTGCAGCAGTTAGAAAGACCTCAAAGGTACCTCACCAAGAGGATAAAGTGTCTCAAATATATGTCATATGCTGCCTGGCTGTAGACACCCCAGCTGAATCCAGTCACATACTGCCCACACAGAGGCATTGCATGCCTGTTGTAGGAGGCCATGCCCAACACAGGAGTAATGGACATGCTCCACCCCAGAAAACACATATCCATTGGAGCTGCGAGAGTGAGAGATGTCAACCTCAACAAATAATGAAATAGGATGTGCCGTGGGACAGATACATAATCCAGAGGCTCCCCACACCCTGGACCAGAATCCCACTCCATGTTAGGCAGAGCCCCTCACTGACACTGTTCAACAGGAATCTTGCCAAGTGGATGGATGATTGTAGAGTTACAGTGGGGGTCTTCACTGTGTCATGTCCAGACAGAGGCACAGCAAAGCAAATCATAAATGGCCATAATATCCACATAGCAAGGGGTCTCAAAAGCCACACACACTCTGGCTAGGCTAACAAATGCCCAGGGTGGATAGCCTAGTATGAACCTATGAACATATGTAGATACAAATTGTAAAGGACACTAAGGATAATCCCAAGGCTTACACAACTGATGGTAGGAGCCATGTTGGGAATTCACAGATATGCCCTGAATCACACAAATACCACAAACACACACACATATTGCCAACATGCATCCTGACAGGTGCAGTGCAAACCCCCCCACCCCCACGAATGCAGAATATCTATCCCAGCAGACTGCTGGCCCCCTGACATTGCAGATGCTGAGGTAACAGACAACATCTCCAAAGCAAAACACACAGCAGCAATGGTATGAGATGGTGTCCTGGGCTTAGTGCAACATGGACTCTAAGGTGAATGGAATGCCAAACCACACTACTGCACAATGTCAGCCTTACCACAGAATATGTACCCAAAGAGCAGTGTACAACAACAGTGGTCCTTCTCAACAAAGGTGTTGCCTGAATGGATACTGAACAGTACTACCCCAGAATCCTGAGAAACTCAGTTTGCACAGCTATGGAAAGGATCAGCATGTACCACAGACATAAGGATGTTGGGGACCTACTGACACCGGACCCAACCCAGTGTGGCCTTCTCAAGTGCAGATCCTGCCCCTAACCATGTTTGACTCAATTGAAACAGTCATTAAGGTCATTGATGAGGGCAATGTGCTCCACACAGTGTATCTGGACCTTGCAAAGGCTTCTATACAATACCCTACATGTTCAGTATAGATAGGCTCACCAGCTTAAATATAAACCCACATGTCAGTAGAGGGGTGCAAACCAGACCAAGGACAGAACAGACATGGTCAGACATGCTTCAGCCATGTCAGACTACAAACCAGATATAACTGGCATCCCACAAGGCTTTGTCCTGGTATCTCCCTCGTCTGGTATATATGTCCCATAGGTACAGGCAAACATGGAAGGACTGTGTCCTAACATTTTGCAGAGGACTACAAACTGCTCACCACATATGATCCACCAGCTGACACATGCATCCCACAAAAGGGCCACATAGAAACAGACAACTGGTGCCATAGCCATGTCAGCAAGCTAAGTGCAGAAACGTGTATAGTCAACCCCATGGATATACAGTAAGTGCCCACCAATTACCACATAGGTGTTAACCCATTATGTAGTTAACATGTAATGAGAGACCTGGGGACACAGGGTGATAGATATCCTGCATTGGACAAACATGTGCTGTAGTGTTTACAGAAACATACCATATACCCACCTAATCATGAAGGCTGTCAGATCTACATAAGGGGAGGTCATTGTGGCTCTGCAGTCATCCTGCATCAGTGGTACAATCGACTACAATAGCCCCTGTGGGATGTACCTCAGCAGACACCTCCATCAACTGTAAAGTCCCCAACAGTACCTCATCAGGAGTATCAAACAGCCTGCACAGATGCCATGTGTTGCCTGTGTTGCTGGCATCAATAAACATGCTGCACCTTGTACAATCTGAATGGCAGTGAGCTATGCACATGAGAGACCTGAACCCCAGCACTGACTTACATAGGACAAGCTGTACTGTGTGATCCATAACACAGAAGCCACTCCCACCCATGAGTGAACCCTCAGCACAGGCTACCCATAGAGTCACTTATCAATCTTCCTCAATAGGAATCCTGATGGGTGGACGGGAGATGGTAGGTTTTATCCTGGGTATCACTGTCATGTCACAGGTAGACAGAGGCACAGTATACTAACCATGACATATGTCATGGCAAACTCCTCTTACAATGTGTGTTGAAGGACAAACACACTCTCCAACTTGCATTAGACATGGACTAGGGCACATCGCTAGTGTTTGCAATTGTACACCTATGTTGTGGAATACACTAACAATGTTGGACAAGCCTGGTGTAAGTAGTTCATATCTGAACAGAATGCAACAAGGTCATATGTACACAACTGGCCCCAACCAGGCTGTTGTGCCCACTATCGAAATGTAAAGCAGTGATAGCAGTAAAGCCCAGGATACTGTCCACCACAGTCGAAGTACTACCAGTACACTATACAGTACTACAGTGTTAGGTCAGTGTGAAAGGATGTTGACAACTGTATGCAAAGTATCCCATGCAAACACTGCAGGCACAGTATAATCCTGTTGTGTTCACACACAAAGCAGTTGTACAGTAACTACACAACATGACACACAACCCACAACCATAAACGGGTGATAGTTGTTGAAGTTCACACACATCCACAAATGTGGTGGGCTGCAGAGTCCAACATATGGAATGCTCACACTGGGCATGCTCACACACTTTGACAACATGCCATGGGAAGGCTGAACTGGGCATGCTCACACACTTAGGCCAAATCTCAGTTTAGCAGTTGGACACACATATCTGGTATTGTTATGTGTTATGCCAGGAACCAACCACATTACAGCAGTCTGCCCAGTGCACACAGTTAAATGACTACAGAGACATACGTGATATAGTGGATCCCTCCCATATGCAAACATCTTCCACAGATGCAGAAGTTGTTCATACAAACAGGGAATGCTATGGCAATAAAGATATGCAAACAGTCTATCAGCAACAACTAATGTGCATTTGACAATTAAACATAATGGTGTAGAGGTCAACACTAGGCTGTTTGCCCTAGGGAATGACAGCTTAGCCATAGTGTGCTTGGTGTCTGCCTCCCCACAGGATGCACATTCCCCTTTCTAAACACAGATGATGTCAGCACCCTATAAGTACAGCAGGAGAAACGAAACTTCCCAGTAATCCGAATAGCGTGCTCCGCTAATGCGTCTATCTTAAGTGTCATAACATAGCTAGGTAGGGGTTTCAAATGCTCAATGTGTATGAGTGGGGTTGGTGTGTGTGTAAGTCTGTGTGAGGGAAAGGTCCCTTTTGGCAAATAGGATAAGACACTACAGGATGCACATTCCCTTTCTAAACACCGATGATGTCAGCACCCTATAAGTACAGCAGGAGAAAAGAAACCTCCCAGTAATGCGAATAGCGCGCTCTGCTAATGCGTCCGTCTCAAGTGTCATAACATAGGTAGATAGGGGTTTGAATCCTGCGAATGGCAAGTGTGTGTGTTTGTCTGAGGGGGGTTTGTGTGTGTGAGGAAAATGTCCCTTTTGGCAAATAGGATAAGACACTACAGGATGCACATTCCCTTTCTAAACACCGATGATGTCAGCACCCTATAAGTACAGCAGGAGAAAAGAAACCTCCTAGTAATGCGAATAGCATGCTACGCTAATGCGTCCATCTCAAGTGTCATAACATAGTCAGGTAGGGGTTTGAATCCTGCGAATGACAAGTGTGTGTGTTTGTCTGAGGGGGTTTGTGTGTGTGAGGGAAATGTCCCTTTTGGCAAATAGGATAAGACACTACAGGATGCACATTCCCTTTCTAAACACAGATGATGTCAGCACCCTATAAGTACAGCAGGAGAAAGGAAACCTCCCAGTAATGCGAATAGCACGCTCTGCTAATGCGTCCGTCTCAAGGTTGAATCCTGCGAATGACAAGTGTGTGTGTCTCTCTGAGAGGGGTTTGTGTGTGTGAGGGAAATGTCCCTTTTGGCAAATAGGATAAGACACTACAGGATGCACATTCCCTTTCTAAACACCGATGATGTCAGCACCCTATAAGTATAGCAGGAGAAAAGAACCCTCCCAGTAATGCGAATAGCGCGCTCTGCTAATGCGTCTGTCTCAAGTGTCATAACATAGTTAGGTAGGGGTTTGAATCCTGCGAATGGCAAGTGTGTGTGTTTGTCTGAGGGGGCTTTGTGTGTGAGGGAAATGTCCCTTTTGGCAAACAGGATGCACATTCCCTTTCTAAACACCGATGATGTCAGCACCCTATAAGTACAGCAGGAGAAAAGAAACCTCCCAGTAATACAAATAGCGCGCTCTGGTAATGTGTCCGTCTCAAGTGTCATAACATAGTTAGATAGGGGTTTGAATCCTGCGAATGGCAAGTGTGTGTGTTTGTCTGAGAAGGGTTTGTGTGTCTGAAGGAAATGTCCCTTTTGGCAAATAGGATAAGACACTACAGGATGCACATTCCCTTTCTAAACACCGATGATGTCAGCACCCTATAAGTACACCAGGAGAAAAAAAACCTCCCAGTAATGCGAATAGCACACTCAGCTAATGCGTCTGTCTCAAGTGTCATAACATAGTTAGGTAGGGGTTTGAATCCTGCGAATGGCAAGTGTGTGTGTTTGTCTGGGGGGGGGTTTGTGTGTGAGGGAAATGTCCCTTTTGGCAAATAGGATAAGACACTACAGGATGCACATTCCCTTTCTAAACACCGATGATGTCAGCACTCTATAAGTATAGCAGGGGAAAAGAAAACCCCCAGTAATGCAAATAGCGTGCTCTGCTAATGCGTCCGTCTTAAGTGTCATAACAGTAAGATAGGGGTTTGAAACCTGCAATTGGCAAGTGTGTGTTTTTGGCTGAGGGGGGTTAGTGTGTGTGAGGACAATGTCCCTTTTGGCAACTAGGTGAACAGATTACAGGATGCACATTCCCCTTCTAAACACTGTTCAGCAGACGGCCATGGCTCTGGCACAAGATGTCTGTTGCTATGATGCCCCTTTGGAAGATGCTTGTGTCAACTGGAGAGTCGATTATGGTGGCCAGTTTGCAGTCATCTGCATATTTGGACAGCCACAGTCCATCCGTGTTGGCCTGTACCTCCAATAAATACATACCAAACAAGAGGGTCCCAGGACTGAGCCTTGTGGGACACAACCCGTAACTGTTATGGGGTCTGGCATGGCTCCAGCAATGCTAACCATGTGGGTTCTGTTCTTGAGCCACTGTGCAATCCATCTAGTGACATAGGGGCTTATATTTAAGCTGGTGAGCTTCCCTAGAATGCCCAAGTGGGGTATTGTTGCGAAGGCGTTTGCAAGGTCCAGGTAGGCTGTGTGAACAACCTTCCCCTCGGCAATGGCCTTGGTGACTGTATCAAAGAAATCAACCGGGTTACACCCGGTAGTGCTGGTGTGCTCTCAGTAGCCCTGAACCAGGCATCTGTTACTGCACAGATATCGATGTTTTCCATGCCAAGGAGTGTTTTGGGTGCATGCATCTGGAGGTTTAGACATCTGGCGTTGGGTAGCATTGCTCTTAGTGTCTTTTCCCTTGTGATACCTATGAAGGTGGGTTTGTCATTTGAGCCCTGCCTAACATAGGCACTATGGGGGTAGCAAGAGCCTTTGCCAATATCTGAAAGGCCAGGGGTGACAGGTGCAGGCTGTCCCTAGCAAAGCAGGTAGTTCAACAGAAGATGAATGTGTGAAGGTGTAGTGCCTGTGATTAGTTAGCAGTAGCATATATGACTGCTCACGTGGACACATGCCAGGCAGGTCATATGCACTGTGTCACAGGCAATGTACATGTGAACAGGACAAACAGTGACAACCTGTCAAGTGGGACATGGACATACATATAGTAGGCAATGCAGATGGCACTAGGAGTCCACAGAAGCTCTATAACTATGCATTGCAGGTGTGATCAGTATTCCAGGGTAATTGCAAGCAAACATGCATGCAAACAAAGATACAGTAAACAGGGCTCCATGTAGTCCATTGTACAACAAACAAGCTGTACCAGTTCCAGTAGGTAACACTGCAAATATGCAGGCACTATGCACATGTACATGGAAATACACGGGTCAGATGGCTAGGGTCCAGTATCAGTGCACACAAGTGTACAGAACATGCATGTACTGTCAGGATGTACAATAACTGGATAGAAACCCATGTGCTCATACCTGCAGTAATACACATGTCAAATAACAGACACTGAGCCTTCACTCAGTGGTTCCATACTTAGTAGGATGTATACTCCCTGGCCTGCCACCACAGTATCCCTGACATATATGGGGACTCTCCCTCCTGTGACAGTTAGTTATGTGTGTTGGGGCTGTCTAGCATGGTATGAGATGTGAGCATGCAGTGCTAGGGTGCTCCTGTGTGTCCTGTGCCAGTCGTGTAGCACTGCACACATATCAGCATCCTCAAACATCTGCATTGCAGAGTCTAGTGTGGGAAACATGCCACTTGCAATTTACATGTCCATCATTGTGTATTACTACATTCATTACCCTATCCCCTGTGCTACCTATGTATGTAGCCTTCTGTTGACATCATTACCACCAGTATGCCAACATGTGCAGATGATACACTATGGTACTTACCATGGGTGTAGACAACAGGACATGACAATCACACACTTACTGCATCAGGCATGCTGTGATATACCCACAATTAATTCAGCACACAGTACTGTTAACAACATGATACTATTACTACACATCTATGTGGTCACCCTGTGCATCAGCAACATGTTAACCTGTACCTGCACAGTTGTTACAGATTGCAGGAGGTGGCACAGTTTCATCATATGCACAGGGTGTGAACTTGGTATGCCTGAGTCAGCCACCCATACCACCAATTGACATGTATGTGTATGTGTGTTGGTGAGGGACAGCAGTAGAAGGTGGGGCAATGTTGATGCAGTTTGTGCGTGTATGCGGTAACCCTAGGTGTTGTCAATTTGCATGTGTGTATGGATGCACACAGTTCCACCTCATGGCTGTCATATACTGGTGTTTGTGGACAGCCACAGACTGTACCTGCCAGGTCATACAGATCAGTGTCTCTGGCCACGGACACGGTACCTGTGCCTTGCAGGGGTGCTACGGACCGTATCCGGTACCAACCCAGACTGGGTACTGTAATTAGAAGCAGGTGTTCATTGACTGGACACAGATCCCTGTCGGGCCTGGCCAGAGCCACGTGCACGTGGTCTCCTGGGGCGGTCTGATGACAGCACAGACCCAGCATTGCTGGGGCTGCTGCTGGCACTACGGGGTGGCGGCCCTGTTGTCATCGTGCCGACTGCCAGTTGCTGCTGTTGCTGGCATACGGCCACGTCGACGCCTCAACCGCCCACCATCACCCTGGCTCATGGACATGTAGTTGTGGAACCGGTCTAACATGTCCCCACAACGTCTGTCTATGACATCGGTGAAATCACGGATGGCAGCCGCAATGTCACGCATACTGTCAGTCATGGCTGTGCGACATGCTGCCAGCTCCCTCAGACCCTGTCTGGTGTACTGTTCCATATGTGACTGTGCCTGCATGACAGTCCGAAACATAGCTGAGGTTGTAATACCTCTGTGGGCACGTCTGACAGGGGCAGTACGCCCATGGATGCTCCCACGAGAACCCCTGGACATCTGTCTGTGTGGTACCATCTCTGGGCCATGCCCATGGCTGCTGTGTGGGGAGGCATGTGCCACAGATACCACATTACCCTGGTCAATGCCCACTGTATGCTGTCCATCACCTAGGGACAGTGGTGACAAGGGGTGTATTGGCAGGATAACTGTGCGCATTGATGGGGTCGACAGCTGTGTACTGTCAATCGGCTGACCAATGGCGGACCCTGGCATACCTTTCTGTGCCATTACACCGATGTCATCATTATCAGTACCCAAGGCACCTGACTCAGGTTCCCTGCTACATGACACCAGAGCAGCAACAGAACCTGTGGGAAGGAAACAGGAAACACAGTTTACAATGTCTACACATTACCAGCGATGCACACATGCACAGGTGCACACATGCTCACCTGCACACATGCACAGGTGCACACATGCACACATGCACACATGCACACATGCACATGCACACGTGCACACATGCACACATGCATGTGCACACATGCACACATGCACACATGCACACGTGCACACATGCACAGGTGCACACCTGCACAGGTGCACACATGCACACATGCACACATGCACACATGCACACAGTTTCACACAATTGTACAGTACTCAGTATGCGTGATATCAACACACAGACACAGACACACCTACATGCATACAAAGAGCACTACTAAGTGAGCCAAATAGTACTATTACTATCAACACTATTACAGGAATTGTTAATACACACTCACCAGCATGGATAGGCTGCATTGCAGTTATACCAGTGGTTCCTGCAGACATGAAGAAACTAATGTCAGTGGGCACAACTGTGCCATTGTTACTGAGTATGATACAGGTCAGGAGTACAACAGTCGCCTTTCACAGGTCAGCAGCTAATATTGAGGATATCACACTTGCACATTAAATACTATGGTGACAGCTACAAACCAAGGACACACCTCACACATGCATTAACTACCAGTGTACACAACAGTCAACTATACATATGACATATTACCTGCACGTTCACTGTCTTGCTGCTGTGTGGCTCCAGCCTCCATCATGATGCAGGTCTGCTGCTGTTGTTGTTGCTGGTGGACTGGAGCCACTACACTCAGGAGTAGTCCCTCCAGTCTGGTGAGTGGGGGATGTGTAGCCACCCCACCACCTGTGGCGACCTGTTGCCTGTGGATATCTGATGCACGCTGACGGACATGTCTAATTAAATCACTGCAGTGATGTCGTACCTGCTCATATGTCCTATTATGCGTGCCTATATCATTTACCCGATGGACAAGGTCTTGCCACAGTGCAGCCCTCTCCTGCTGATTCTGGCTGGTGCGGGAAAAGAGTATTGCATAGTCCCGCACCAGGCTCTGGTGTATCTCCTCATCCTCAGCTGTGGAGCAGGTGGGGTTCCACGGGTGGACCATGTACCTGAGAAAGAAAATAACCTGGTATCAACAATATATGTCAGCAGACTTTAACACACATACTACACATGCTACTCGACTGTTATGATACAACATATCTCACATATGTAGCATCTGTCTGTCTATTGGTGGATACACATGTAGATGGCCAGGTATCAGTGCTCAGCCAGCAACTGTGCAACAGTACCTGTCAGACTCCATACAACATACTACCAAACACCAGCAGTCAGAACACCGATTCAGGTCAGAAGCACCTCCTCACTCTGGGGGTTTGTATCTAGGTACTGTATGGCCTACATCGGCAACTACTGTGGGCTGACCACACACTGATTGCCCTGGATATACATATCCCACCTCCACCACCAGCACAGATGACTATAGTGCATAACATTACAGATACAAACTTTACACTTTGTAACAGTGATATGGTATCCTTACAGCCCACTGGGCCAGTGGCAGATACAACCCACAATGCTGACCCCTACACAATTGCTTTCTACAGACATCTCCAAGAATGCATGGATCATGCAATCCCATATATGACCAGGACACTCTCCACAAAGGGACAGCATCCTGTCTGGTGGACCCCAGCCATAGACAGATTGTATTACAGAAGATGGAAGCTACTGCAAGACAGAGCATCATTCACTGAAGGGAGGGCATGTCTGAGCAGCACTGGTAAGGATCTATTTCCCATCATACTGACTACATGGGCAACGTTGAGAGGGAAATCAAGAGTGACACTACAGATGACCAGGAGGCCTTCTTCAGTTATGTTAGCAACCTGGTCAGGAGCCATCCTCTATGCCCATAGGTAATACACAACACATATTTCACTGACACCACAGATATCGACAACATTGTGGTGGACAGGTTCAGTGCAGGTGCCACCCCACCCTCTCCCCTGTAATAAGGCATAGTTATCCCAGCTGACTGTAACCTCCCCGTCATCACAGATGTCCAGGTGAGAGACACCCGCAGGACAGCAGAATACACAACATGGATCGGACCTGATTGTATCCCCATTTGCATGCTACATAACCTCTGACAGGAGCTAAACACACATATAGAAGTGCTACGTAACACTAGCCTGACTACAGGATATGTACCTGTACACTGGCACACAACAGCAGTGGTTCCACTCCATGAAGGAGGCACCCCACCATACCAATACAATACAACACAATACATTACATTACAATACAATACTATACAATATGCTATTGCCCCTGTGTCTACAGCAGCGTACTGTTCTGCTACCCTGACCATTGTGACACATGTGGTGTGATGGTACCTGCTGCCATCACACAGTTACACAGGGTGACTCATATGGCATATTACCTATCTGACTAACATTCAGCAGGGGTATGTGTGACATGTACTCATGGGGAGTCTCGCTTCTTAACACTGTGTGGTTTATTGCAGGGTGTGTCTTATCTGTGAGTAGGAACTCTTACCTCCACATGTGCACACTATTGCAGTGGCACGGATGACACACAGCAGACATTTAGGTTGTGGATGGTGGGAGGTGTTACTATGGTTGTTGGACATCTGTCATGGGTGTGACCTCCATATGTAAATCTGGGAGTGGTAACCTCTATGTGGGTAGCATATGTGTACTCTGTGGTGTTGTCAGTCACTGTGCATTGGTAATGTGTTTGAGTGCGTTGTCACAGTGTTGTACATGTCACTGTGTCCTTCTCCATATCTGTTGCTGTCATGTGAGGTCCATACCATGGCATCCATTATGTGTTGTGGGGGGTACACCGACCTACATGTCCATACCTGACTCACCATGTCTGCAGACACATACCATGTGCAGGTATTCCAGGGATAGTGTGCCACTGTGACTATCATTGGGGCCACTATTGTACACATTTCTGACCCTGCTCACCCCTGACACATGCAGTGGTGGGCGGTCAATCACATATCTGGTGGTTACTGGTGTTGGTGATCTGGAATGTGGTATGATACTCTGGATTTGACACTGGTGTTCACTCCATGCCTTTGTCACCAGGCACCTGTTGCAATACATCTGTACACATGTGCCTCACTCAGACTTTATATACATCTCTCTCTCTCTCTCTCTCTATATATATATATATATATATATGTATATAGATATATCTATATGTATATATATATATATATATATATATATATATATATATATATATATATATATATATATATGTCCGTATACATATACACATATATATATATTGATGTACATATATTGCTATAGATGTGGAGGGGGGGCACAGAGCGGCTGTGAGTGACAGAGGGGGTGGGACAGGCTGTGTTGCAGGTCATCATATACAATAATACCTGTAGGTTGTCAGATCAGTCTGTCTATGTATATGTATCTACATATATCTATATCTGCATGTGTGCATTACATAGATATGTTGGTACAATATTCTATCGACATCTGTCTATGTATTCCTACATCTCTCTCTCTATGTATGTATACATATATGCATATCATATATATATATATATATATATATATATATATATATATATATATATATATATATACATATATATATATATATATATATATACACATACATATGTTGACATACATACATATCCATATGTTGGACAGGTATATCAACATATTTGTCTACCATACTGTATACACACACTAACATACTGCTAAACATACATAGCTGTGTAACCTAATTTGTACATGGCACTACAACCTACAATCAAACAACATTGATATGTGCACATAGATGCTCTCACATACAAATGTATGTACAGCCTTCACTGATAGTTGCTGTATGTCTCCTGCCCTTTACACATCTTCATATACATATGGATACAGACCAATGACACATATGGAGGGTTCACAGTATGTACACCTTTATAGTATTACTTTACATTACCTGTGTTTGTCACAGCTGCTTCTGCTGCTGTCTGGTTCTCTGTCCTGCTGCTCCACTTCCCAGTTGTCAGCTTTCAGGTAGCTGTTGCTGAACAATTCGTTTCTGTCTGCTTAATTGCAGTTTTCTCTGTCTCTCTCTCTCTCTCTGTGTCTCTGTCTGTCTCTCACGTCCTTCTCAGGGTGCAATGAAAGTATTGCATGCGTGGACATGGAGTACAGCATACTTTTGTAGGTATCTGCATATGCCCATGTGATGGCCTCTGCACCAATTGTTAGCCAGCATTTGCTAATTGTATGCAGCCAGTTGTGTACTGATTTCAGTTCTCACTGTGATTTCAGAACAGTGCTATAAAAAGGTGTGTGAGATAGGCGTAGCCCTTTCAGATGTTAAGGGCAGAGACCATGCTGTTATGCTGTGGACAATGTTCTGTGAGTGTAGAGGTTGGTATCTCTCTCATATTTCCAGGTGTGTTGTAGATTAACATTCCTCCATTAATTTCTCCAGTTTCCTGTACTAACTGTGTATGTACACTGACAACTACAACTACTACTATTGTTAATGTGTGTGTGTGTGTGTGTGTGTGTGTGTGTGTGTGTGTGTGCTTTCCTTTCACTTTTGCTTGCACTCTGTTGCTAAGGCTTCAATAGTTGCCCTTTACAGTCACTACTTGTATGCCTGCTAGGTGTCTTGACTGTAGTGTGCTGCTGTAGCTTTCCTATTTTCCATGTACATTCACACCTTGGAATGCTTGCTATATCTGCTAGGGTGTTACAGCATGCAGTGTGGTCTGGCCATGGTGTGGGCCTTGACATCTATTAGGGTATTTGAGTATGCTGCTGAGCAGGCCCCAGAGACTTTCAGGTTCATCAGTTATGTGCCACATGGAATGGTACATATCAGTGGGGTACACCCATTAAAATGTCTGGTATGCTGCAGTTGTGACTGTGGGTTAGCATGAGCATATGTATTACTACACTTTTTCTGCCATGTGAGTGGTGAATACTTTCCGGACTCCATAGTTACCATTGCATGTGTTACACCTTTCTGCCTACTGTTTGTACATTTCACATGGGGTCTGTGGGGCATCCCTGTAAGACATTCACTGTTGCTATGTCTAGGTTCTTAACTATTCAAATATGGTGGTGTTGGACCCATCATGTGTACAGATATTTGCAGGCTGTCCACATTTCTGCCTCATAATTTGGTCAATATCTCATGCACACCTTTATCTGGCAAGTCAGTCTGGGCTCAAGTCAGAATATGGTGACAAACATTCAAGTTCCAGACTGCATACCCTTCCAAACATCCCACAAGGTGTAGACCCTGTTACTTTCTGATCTGTCTGCGTTTGTTGTAACTTTATTTGTAATGTGTCCCTGGTTTTGGGCCTTTGCTCCACATATTTTATTACTTGGTCCAGATGTGTTCCTGTAAGAGGTTGTGGGGTATGGGCAGTGCTTATCCTGCTGTGAGTATGTGTGTGTCTTGCAAGGTGCTATGGTGACATTATTACCTACTAGCTTCCAACTAGCATGGCTGTTTCTGTTCACACACTACTATTATGGAAATCCACCAGTTTTGTTTGTGATTCTAAATGTCATGCTTTGTGTACTACACATCTATATTCCCTTTACATTCATTCCTACTGTTACATGATATATTTACTTTAGCACAATGTTTACACAGTCAAAAGCTGTCTTAGTGGTAAGTCATGCAGACTATAGTTGCCAAGGTCCTGGGTTGGGACTCACAGTGGGATTTTATTTTCTTTTGAACTGAGTACAGGACCTGTCAATCAAAGTGCCTAAGGCACTTTTAAGCAGTTGTAACCGGGTTAGTGCTGGTTTGCGCGGAGCTCACATGCGCACTGGTGGTTAGCTCCACGCACACAAGCACACCTGATTACAACCACTTAAACGTGCTTACTCTTGCGCACACCCGCTATTTTCCTTGAAAGAAAAGAAAATGGGGAGACAGGAAAGTGGTGAAAAAGGGGTCACAAAGAGGGTAAGACAGTAGGGAAACAAGCTTGGGATGTGCAGGAGGGATGTAGGTAAGGCCCATAGCTGCCCATTTCTTCAGCAGCAACAGCTGTGCATATGTATGTAATTTGGTGTGACATTTGAAACCTTCCACCCCTGAGAGAGGTGTCAGGACAACAATAATACTTGTTGTACAGCCAATTGCAATTGATAGGTTCCATGTCCAGTAGACATGTGTGCGGAATGGGCAGCTATGTATGGGCGTAATTTTTGTGGGTACAGAGTGCCCTTTTTTTTTTTTTTTTTTTTTCAGGTGAGAGTGGTATGTCAGGTGAAGGTAGTCGGTACAGCTGGGGAGGTAGGTTGGGTAGGTTAACAGACAAGACAAACAAGACGCATACAGGGGCGGTGTATGACACATGTGGGGGGGTTACACAATTGACTGGGATGGAGGTTTGGATATCCAGAGCCCATGAGCCCACAGATGGCAACAGTGGAACTGATATCCCCACCCATAGGCAGTTGCCACTGTTCCTTCACTGCCCAGGACGGGCTCTGGGGGCTGTGTAGGCGGGGCAACGGGCATGCCCATTAGTTGCGCCACCCGTGCCTCGAGCTGGCGTAGAGGCTCGAGGACAGAGTCCCGAATCTCCCTACGCACCACAGTCCGGACGCTATGGAGGGTGAGTGGTGGATCTCCTCCGGCCACACTTGCAGAGGGGGGGCGAGCCCCATCCCCTGCAGCACTTCCACCCACAGGTGGCACAGGGCCACCGGAGGAGGGTCCAGACTCAGCACTAGTGCCAGGTGCACTCGCCAGCTGAGGTGGGAGAGGTGGGTCCGCTGGAACCCGCCTTCCCTGTCATTCTATGTTTTGCATTATGTCATGACAGTTTGGGTTAGTGACATATAATACCATTCACAATTAGTTGTAACAGCATGCATTAGTATTCCCATTAACCAAACACCCAGATATTCACAACATTGAACAGCGTGCATAACACATGCATAATTTGAACAGTAATACACAGTCCAACAACATGCAGGGTTGATTGATGGCAACAGGCCATCAGGTGTGGATGTATGAACAGGGCGGATGCATCAACAGACATGCAAATATATATGACCCAACAGGACAGACGTCCAGGGGTGGTAATTGTGATTGCACATACCATTTTCACGTGGAATGGGTTATAGGTGGTTAGAGGGTGGGGTAAATAAAGTGATATTAACACCTTCGAATACAAATACATATGCTGTACATTTCTAATAGCTACAGTTATATACACACTACTGTTCTAACTACAGTGTCCTATATGTTAACTACTTAACCTTGCAGATGGGACTGTTACTGCAACATCAATCTACATTTTATTGCTGTTCATACACATTCATATCGAGCTTTGTTCAGATACATCATCCTGTTACCTTTGCTTTATATACTTGTAGACAAGTGTGGATGTTTGGTATATCAGACAATCATCCTATCTGCATATTTCAGACTGGGAGCAACATATCCAGATTTTGGTGTACACATTCCACATGCAGCAACACTTTGAACAGATTTTGCTGTTTGGTTCTGAGTCTCACATGCATTTAATTCTGTCCTAACTGCAGTATAGTTTATTCAGGGGTTATTACTACTGTATTGCTGTATTCCTGACACTTTCTCACACTCTCTCACTTGCTTTCATGTTACTATTCAGACTGGTACTTCTAGGCTTTATTGACATGTTTTAACAGTAGTTATTACAGTTCTTTCCAGCAGTCTCACTTCTGTCATGTTTCAGTATTTCCACAGGGATATATTTCACACATGTGATTTCATCCTCTTCTGCAGCTGTACTTTACATGCTGCTGCAGGTTGTGTACTATTTTCTTACAGGCAGGGCAGTTTTATTTCAAAATATATGTTGGACAGTGTCATGTTTAGTTTACACTTACATGCTGGGAACTGTTGTAATCAGGCAATACTTGCATACACTTTCACACTGTTACTTGCAGATTTAATTCCTTCCTGGCTACACTGCACTCTTTTGCTGACTGTCATACATTTATATATCTTTACAGTTACTAGTAGTGGATTACTGACCTGCCTGGTGGCGCAACCGCACCAGCATATCGGCATAGGCTCTGCAGTTCGCAGAACGGACACCTGCAGCTGTAATATAAATGAAGTAATATTGGAATACACATCTCCATAATTTCAGGTAGTTTAACTTTCTACATACATAATTAATTGTTACTTACTCAGTGGTGGGGCGTTGGGTGATTGCCGGGCCTCCTGGATCCAAAGGTTCAGTTGGTCCTGCTTGCATCTCTTCAGGTCCGCATGGTGGTGACGGACCTGCTCACCTGTCCTTGGAATTCCTGTGGCACTGGTGAGTTCATGAGCCAACTGGTCCCACGCCTCAGCCCTGTACGCTCCCCAGAGGACCTGGCCCTGCATGAGTTGGGCCTCATGCTTGTGGACTAGGAGCCAGGCCATGTACCTGGACTCCTCAACACCCCACCTCTGCGCTCGAAAGCGACTACCCTCTCCTACACCTAACATTCTGCCTGCAGGTCTGTTCTACAATCGTTTATGCTGTGTATTCCCGCCTATGGGGCTTATATAGTCCGTTTTTCCCGCACATATCTGTGATTGGCCATTTTGGAATTGTATCAACTTCAGTAAACCTGCATTGTCATGCTGTAGTTTGTATTCATTCCTATATATGAGCTATTATTGCATTTCTAGGTACTGCTATCGTGGCTTAGTGGTTCTGTACCTTGACTATGGTGTATAGTATCCTGGGTTCGAACCTGGACACTGTTTTTTATTTTTCATGACTGTCTAGGCATGTTGAGGGGTGTGTCTGTGTAAAGGCAGTTTTGATACGGCTTGCTCAACGTTGCCCGTCGGTTAGCTTGTTTGCGCGGTGCGCAGCTCCGCAAACGGGTACGCTGGTTTAAGCCTCATTTGGCTATCGGCACGCATATTCCGCTCAGCTCAGTTAGGGGCACATATATTTAGCATGGTAAACCACTGCTCAGCTACGGGCACTCATTTTGCACCAGTTAAACCAATGCTTATCTACGGGCACATACACTCACTCTGTTGTACTGTAGCTCAGCTATGGGCACATCTGGCAATTTATATTCATTTCTTAGCTCACATTTATTCAATATGAATGGGATATTTCATTGCATTTTACATATATTCTGGTTTTATGTGTACATATGTGTCAGGGACTTGTTTCCTGCTTATTTTGCAAAAAAAATATTGTGTTGTGGGGGCTCGAACCATGAATGCCTGCTCTGCAGCCGGCATCTCTACCGCTATGGTATTGCTTCCTGGCTTATTTTGCATATTTAGTTCTTATATGCTTTCCCATTGACTGCTAACTGTAGCTGCTTATGGCACGCCCCATAAACGAGCGCACCCACGGTTAAACATCTTTACAATTTAAAAAAAATATGACATGTTCATTTAGATTGTTTTATGTTTAATAGTCTGTAGGGGCATGTGTTGTGTTGTGTTTATTCACATTTCCGTGGACTCTGTTGTGGGTGTCTACTTTGGGCACTTTTACACTTCTGGGGGCGTGTCCGCTTGCAGGGCTCAGCCTACGGACACGCCCCTACTGTCTTACACGGACCGTGTTCGACTTAGGTGTGATTCAGCATGCTCTCATGAATATGCAGAGCATGCTGACATCACTCCGTTTAACTGCAGCCTCCGTGTAAGAGTTATAACTCTTACACGGAGGCTTCGTGAATCCTGGGGAAAATCTTAGGCTTGTACTATAATTGTTAAAACTTATGTACCAAATTATACTGTTATTGTCTTTGTCTTGACCTTTTATGTTGTTGTAATTTGTGGAGCTTTTCTCCCCGGGCCTCCACTGAAAATGGACATATATCCAGCTGGACTAGCCCGGTCAACAAATGTAAAATAAAAAATAAAATAAATAAATAAAATCACATATCTCCCAAATACATGTAACCACTGTTGAGCACGATTTGTGGCCATCATGGATACCTAATGTTGTGAATGGTAAACTACAGCAAGTGTAATCTTTCTTTGATTTAGATGCATCTTTTCTTGGCCTTCTGACAAGGCAAATCATTTTTTTTCTTTTTATACAGACTAATTGCATGCTCAGATAGTCAATAAATTTAAAGCAAATATGTTAATTCTCTCAACCAGCTTGGAACTCATGTAATGTCACAGTGCCAGTTCCCAATGTTGAAGAATCACATGGCAACCTAACAGGTGATAACAGATCAAAGTGGGGAGGCAAGTTATGCAGTCCATTCATTTCTTCTTCATTTTAAAAGGTCCATCACCATCCTTCATCCATTTCCAGTCAGACATGTAGTAGTGCACTTAATAGTTTTAATACCATTGAGATGTCCCACAGAAAATCCTGTTAGAAAATTGCCATTCCAGATATGACATAATGTATGACATGTTCTGAAGCTTTTGTACCTGCCTTTACCACTTGTGAGTGGATGATGAGATGACCCTGCAGTATGACTTATGATGGTAATGCTTACCTATGACCCCACTGGTTATACCTTGACATTCAATCTATTGGCAATATTGGTTTCTCTATTGACTATTCTGAATCTGAAGTCCTCACTAATCTTTATAGTCCATTTTTTTATCACAAGCCAACAACACAAAATTTAATTTTCTGCTGAATTTTGTCTTGTACTTTGACGCTTGCATCTAATATTCTTGTTATTCAATCTAGTACTACTCATGAACTTTACCAGCTGCTTTTCTTCAATTTTCAATCCCCAGGATAACATCTTAGAAGTTTCCTTTATTACTGACCCTAGGAATTCTTCGTGTATTGCCTACTAACAAATAATAAATATACCACTCAGAAAATCAATGCTTGTAAAAGAAATACCCCTTATACATGTAAATTGTCAAAAGTTTCTTAGAACAATGTTCAGTCTGTACCCTTGTATATGTCTGATTTGTGTTAGATTGTAGGATTTCTCCCTGTCACAGGCAAAAGGTGTCACTCTCTTCACTTCTTGTTAGGGAATACCTTATTATGTTTAACACAGAATTACCACTGACTTGGAAAAATGCAGTGAACAAACATTTCCTATGCAACTTCTCTTGATGAATGACACAGTAGATGTGGATCATTCACTACCGTGTATATTAGACAACACACAAAAATATTGTAGCCTTTGCACTTTGCCTTAAAATGTAATAGTTAATAAAAATGTATTTTTGTGAATTTGTGGAAAACAACTTTTGAGTTCCTTATATGTCTTCCTGAAAATTTGTTATAAATGTGCCAGCTATCATAGCAATTTTCATCTTTGATAAATCTAATAAAGGTTTCAGCTACCAGTTTGCTATCTGTCTAAGGTAAGTTATTTTTTCCCTTTGCTGTTACACAACAAAGACCTATTTATGTTGCATGCATATGTTTAATTTATCTATTTTCTGATTGGCCACATTATCCAATTTAGATTCATTGGGTAACCAAAACCAATCCTCATCACTCTGTGGGAGAAAGGCAAAAATCTTATCAAAGGTAGAATGCCGGTCTGCCAATGTTTTTCTTTGTTTTTAAACTTAAATATTGCATGTACTGATGCTGCTTCTTGGAGCGTGCATTGCTGCATGTAGTCATGAGCATTTGCAACGTTATTGCTTCAACATTTTGCTTGGCCAATTTGGGTGTATATACTATCCAAGTGACACACAATATATAAATTACATGGCAGAGATATTTAAAAAATTGTGCTTTTTATTTCAATATCTGCATTGTTTTATGTGCATATTTGACACTTCATCCAAACATTTATCTCCACTCTGTACAACATAAACTCATCAAGCAATCACAATACTTTATGTAAAATATGTTATCAGGTCTGGGCTACACACATGCTTGCCCATGGAGCAAAACTGCTTTTTTGACAGTTCCGCCTCTGCAGGATATTCATTTTTTTTAAATGTCAATTTAAGGGTTATCTCATTTGGTTTAAATTAAAGCAAGCATTCATGGATCCTTGAAACCCCATTTGTGACCAGTTTTGTAACATTACAAGTTTACAACTGATGTTAACTTTAGTGTTTACATAATGCTGGATACACTTGACATCACTGCTACTCATAGTAAAATGGTTTCTAAAGATATCAGGGCCATTTACTCTTCTGTAGTCACAGTTTCAAAGCTTCTTTGACTGGTTTTGCAGATATACAATACATTAAAATAAAACACTACCTGTCAGGAGACACAGCTGCAGTACTAGCAGGATACATTATCTGCAACAACAAGTTGACTATCCCAAATTCTTATGACAAAAAAACAAAAAAGTACCAGTGAATAACAGCTCTACTTTCCACCAAGACTCTTTAATATACAAGGAAAATTTCAATTAGCGCTTCGGCCACAGCTTTTACAGAATAAAAAACGTCTCCTTCTAAAAGTCATTCATTTTATACCTTCTCTTAACACATTCCATTTCAATTAATCAATTACATACAAATTGATAAAATACTATTGAATTAATATTTAAAGTAAAAACATCTTTACATAAAACTTTGCTAATTACATTCCTTATTCAACCCTTTGGGTTGCAAAGTGTCATATTTCATTATAAGAATAGATTCCTTTCTTCTCAATGCAAACTTCAACACATCTACATTCCCATACTGACATATTATTTATTCTAAAACTGTTACCTGCATTCCATTAAGTTCCCCTTTATGTATTTTATTAAAATGCAGCGCTATGGGGCTTATAACCTTATTGTTCCTCACATCCCTTGCATGTTCCTTTCTGCTAAGCTTCTATTAGTTTCCCCTATATAATATTTATCACATGGGCACCTTATAGTATAAATTACTCCTTTACTTAAGCAGGAATATATTCCCAATGTGTCATATCTTTTCCCTCTTATTCTTTCTACTTTTGTTGTTATATACTGACAAATGGAATATTTTACACACATCAAAGTTCCCCTAGTCATAACATTATTGTGAATTTTTTCTTTTGGTCTTATATATTTACCACGTACCAAAAAATCTTTGAGATTTCGTCCCCTTTGATACGAAATTCTCAATTCTACTTTAGACAATGAGGGGAACCTCTCTCTTAATTTGTTTTCAATAGCCCTTAACTAATTCACTAAGCTTTTTGGAAAAGATGGATACATTATCTGTTCATCAGCCTCTCTGGTCAGCAAAACATTGTAGCTACGCACTCCCAATACATACAAGAGCTATATCTATTCTCTCAGGGGCTACAAAAGAAAGTGCATGACTTAGAGAATAAGGTAATGTCGAAAAAGCTCCACATTACAGAACTATCATAACAGGTGCAGCAGAACAACACAAGAAATTTCATTAGGATTCAGCTCAAAAAATGTTCTGTCAGAGAAAGTTGCCCAGCAATCCAGTGAGCCCACAGATTTATACCTCTTACTCCAAATACAAATCTGTTTGGACACTCTGGGCTCTATTGCCAAAATAGCAGGTTACGCATTAGGAATCGTACTAGATTTTGCCTTATTTCTTTTTAAAAGAAAGATGTTTACTCCATTAATGATGTAATGCAAAGAGAGGGGATGTATGTTGCAACTTCATTTCCCAGCTACTCTCAGTGGCTCCTGTTCAGTGCTGTAAATGAGATAGAAGTCCTTCCTTCACTCTTGGTAGTTATCCATTCTATGTTTTGACAATGAATTGACAAATGAAACAGGCTGATTCTACACAATTAGAGAAGAAGAAGAAGTAAAAAATAGTTATTAATTTGTACCCTCACTAAATCCCCAAAACAAAATAGTAAGGTGCTCTTCACCTAAAAGGTCTTCTGACATCAGCTGAACAATGAATCTGCTTGAAAAGAACACATCAAAGTCAGCTTGAGATCCTAAGCTTCCTGTCTACTGATGATGAACTTTGTGATAATAGCAAGGACTTCTCTGATCCAGAAATTCCAACAGGAAAAATTGACTAAATTGGAGCATCACAGAGGAATGAGTTCATCAGCAGGACAGATATAATCAATCTGGCTTACTACATACACCTCCTACTAGGTATCACCTCACTGTTTTCCTAATTGTATATGGTAGGATTTTATCATGGGTAATCATTTGCTTTTGCCTTGCAGTCATTTTCTTTATCTTTTGTATTTGTCTTTCACCAGGAAATGTCAAGGTATGCATGTTTAAAGAGGTAATACTGGATTGCCTCCTAAAGCTTGGGGACACTAATGGAGTTTTTGGTCATTATTACAGAGATTCGTGTACTTGTATTGCTACATGTAACCCCATTATGTAGCTGAATAAACAGTCATGGCTTGATTTATGTTTACTGACTTTTAATATTCCAAAACTATTTTGTAAGGAAATATCTTACACTAATATAATAAAACCTAAGTTACACACAGAATCTAGAGAACTAAAAATGGTTTAGTACTTTTGTTCATCTTTATTATTTATCTTTAGTATCTTGCACTGCAAAACTTTTGTTTAATGATGGTCAACTTTTGTGTTTTATGTAAAAAAAGAGAAGTATGCTTTTAGTGAAGGCATTCATTGTGGATTTTGTGACCTTATTACAACTTGAATATTTACATTTTCTAATGCAGCACAAAAAGTGATTAGGTATGTACATGTGTGCTATTTTTATTTAATCGCTATAAAATGTTTGCTCATATATTAAGTATTTTATTTAAGATAATCATAAACCAATATTCATTGTTGATCTGTATGGATCCCATATTGTTTATCAGCTCTCAACAGTTATATGTTTAAACTCCTTAAATATTCTAGAGTTTATCATTAATGTTTTCCAAGTTTTCTGATGCTCCTATGAAACTTTTCCTGACTAGAAAGCTCCACATACAGTTTGTTGGGGATCTACCTAGGTATAAAACATCAGATAGCTTTACCTATTATTAGTAGCTAGACAGTTTACTACTTAATGTGTTAATGTTCTGGAAACGTTAATTGACAGCCTATGGGGGAATCTAAGCATCACAACTCTTACTATTACCTCAGAGAAGCAATAATAGTCACTGTGTTGTCAATCAAAGAACAACTACCAGCATCTTAATTTCTCACTTATTTTACAGGTTATTATACATTTATGGTATTCTGTTTCTAAGCTCTCTTTAATACACAATGAGACAAAATGCCTTGCAAAGTTATGATATGAGACAGAAATAATCTTTACTGAATGGAGACACTGTCTTAGTATAATGGAATGTGAATGACGGTCCTTATGGAAATTCACAGGCTAAAAACACTTTTTTAAGTTTCAATGAATGTTAAAGATATCACATCAGATCTTAAGTCCAAGACTGGGCTGACAGCTTAGAGAGATAAACTCTGACTATGTCTCAGATAACGTGGGTTTGATTAGTGGCTCAGTCGGCTGGTGGAATGTCAGGGAGGGATGAGTGTGCCCATCCTGGAGGCAGGACATTTACTGATGACATTCTGGAAGAGAAGGTTTGGTCCAAAGATGGATGTTGCCCTAAGATATGTGTTGATGAATGCAGAGGAGGGGGCAAGGAAAGTGGGTAGGTCATAAAAAGAAAAATACACCAAGAAGATGGGCAGTGGACTTGGAACATTGGATGGGAGCTGAAGTATATGAGGCACTGGGACAGCTGTCAAAATGAGAGCAAGGGGAAGGAGAGATTAACATTGTAGTGCAACATATCAAGAGAATAATTACAGAAGTAGTATTACTGCAGGAAAGTAAATTCAAGAAGACATTTATTAACAAATGTCTTGGTAAATGGGATGGGTGAGGGATAACAAATTGTTAATTGTGATAAATATACTAAAAAAGACAGCAGCTACACTGACTCCCAGTTAACTCAAATAGGAAAACATGAAAGCTAGGTCAGATAGGAATGTCTGTTGGAAAGGTTGGATAGTAATTGTGATGGATACTGGCATACCATGTATTTTTGCTGGGCAATTTCTATGTATTTATATATTTATTTATATTTGTTGACCGGGAGTGTCCGACTGGACGTAGGTCCATTTTCAGTGGAGGCCCGGGGAGAAAAGCTCCACAGTTAAAATAAACAGACAGTAGTTACATTGGATTACATAGCGATTAACAATTTACATAGCAATTACTTACAACATATTTACAGATGAAGAACATAGTACATCAGTAGACAAGTATGAATGAAGTACATAACAGACATTAACAAATGTTACAAGAAAAAGTTCTATTGTCCTAATTTTGATAATAGTTCATTTATTTCTGCCTGTTTCATTATGATTAAAGAAACTCTAAAACATGACAATCATTTTAAGATGGGTGGTGATTTCAACATTTCACCAACAACTTCCGGAGTACAATTCCATAAGGCAAAATCCGGTTGTGTTATATATATCAGTTGCCATGCACAGAGAACAAAAGGAATTAGATATAACAGATTTATGAGGATACAGTATTAAAATATTACATATTTTTCATGGGTCTATATCATATGGTCAAAATCCCATATGTTCAAATGCCAAAAGATTAAAGATCAAAACATCAAGCCAGCTTGTCCACCTTAAGCCGGTAACACAAACATTGTTTTTGAATGTACCCCACACACTCCCTGCATATTAGTCCAATATCTCTCCACATTGGGGAATGGGCAAACACCTATTCCCAAGAAATAAGGCTTTCAGGGGACAAGCCATTCGATATTCCAGTCTTTGATCTTTAGGAATTCGATTATATTGGATTTTGATTATGTGACAGGCACCCATTTTACATACATGGAGTTACATGTAGCCATTGAAAGCAGATTTAATTTGTGGTTGGTCTCTGATATTTTCTCTGCTGTTTAGTAGACGTGATAGTGCCCTATTATTATTTTTTTTTCAAAACATACCATTCTCACTTTAGAATTGATGTAAGGTTTAACGGTTTAACTGAGCAGTCAGGTAAAACATGGAAGCGTGATCTGTTGCTGCTGAATGATTACTCTAAAGCTACCAATACAAGGGCATTACTGCAACATATTTGGTCAGACTTCTCTCAAGCAGAAGTTTTTTTTTACAGATTGATCATTTTTCAAGACAAAGTTCTGGGGCATAGCTTTAGTGATTAGGAAAGGGGCTAAAAGTAACATTAAGAATCAAACTGAGACACTTAATATTGAAGTTAGAGATACAGAAAGGTATTATAAGGTGGGAGGTTGCAAGAATTGGTATTCTTTTTTTTATCAAATTATCAAATTAATCCAAAATGATCAAAGTACCTAGAAGGAACAGGATAGGATGAACTTACATTGCCAGGTGAGTTGAATAATTACCTCTAAAGTTTAATGAGATATTATAAATTATGGGGAGACTGTCTCTTCTGACAGTTATTGATGATAACACTTACCTGGTTTGGGACAAGAATAATAAATATGTTTATGACTTTAGATTATATGCAATATTTCTACCAAACTACTTAGTGTTTCAGAAACAGACATAAAAAAATTTCCTATATAGTCTTACTCTCAATAAGATGGGGGCTCAAGAACATATTACGCTTCCTGGCCCCATCACTCAGGTTGAAATTCTTGCAAATAATAGAGAGAGAGAGAGCGAAAGAGAGAGAGAGTGAGAGAAAAATAATTGGAAAGACACCAGGTACAGAAAGGGTATCACCAGATTTTCCTTTTTTTTTCTGAAAGGAAATGTCCAAGCTCCTTTTACAGTTCTTTTCAGAGACAAAAGCTAAGATATTTTTCCCCTTTCAAATCATACCCTGCAATAGTTCATATGTTTCAAAATTATCAAAGAGATAAATCTCCTATCAATAATTACTGATCTAGTTCGCACATTAAACTGGAATTGAAAATATACACAAAAGTACTAGTATATGGATTAGAAATTATTGGACAGTCCCAAATAGATGACATACAACAAGGTGTTGCCAATGCTGATATAGGGGTCATCTCCCTATTTATTTTGGCTAAGTGTTTAATGAATGAGTGAGCATCAGCAGGTCCCAGCATATACTATAATGTTAGATGTTTAAAAAACTTTTTATTCAACGGAATTGACTTATCTTTGTTTAATAGTAGAAGCTATGGATGCCCCATTACAATTTATCAATGAATGGAAACTGTTATACCACTTCCTATTTGATGCAGTTTCATGCTAATGATATAGTTTCATCTTTAATTAGCATTGAAAAAGAAAGAAATCAGGGATTGCCCATATCATCCCTTCTATTCATTATTTTGTTCATGCTAATGCTGAGACCTTAGTTTTCCATTTAACATGTTTTCAGGATATGAGCATTTCTATCCTGAGTTGAGATATGTTATTGTCATTCTGTTTTTTTTTCCATAGTTATAGAAATTCAAAGGCAACTGAGTCTTAGGAACATTCTCACCATGCTAGCACAAGCTCTTCAGCTGATCTTCAGTTCTCAGGAGGGCCATACTAGTCAGCCATAGAGTAAATGTGTGGATACCTATCCAGGTGTAATAGGTTCTGTTCAAAGAAAGATAGAGAGGCGCACTGCTTAACATGTAGGTAGGATACTTATTTCAGAGATTTGAGAGGTTATAGGTTATACATTTGTTTCTCTAATGTATTTTATTTATATGATGGTGGATATTTATGTCTCCAGTTCTAGTATGTGTAGATGTTGGACTTGCAGAGATACAGAATGTCCCGAACAATCAGGTCTCTAATTGTGCATTAAGTGGTCAAAGATCTCCCCTCAGAATTCTATATGATACTGGATAAAAGAATAGATCTTACAGGATATCCTGGTAGCTTTGGAATTTCAAACCTATGATTGTTTTGGTTAGGAACCTTTGAGGTCTTTCTAATTGTTAGAAATGTTTATTAAGCTACATCCCATTGGGAGTGATTCACTCAATGATTGGCTTGATCAGTTCTGAATATGAGGTGCTGATTATCTCTTTCAACCTCAGTGATAGTCCCATAGCAAATAGTTGAGATAAGTAAAAAGATTTTCTTACCACCATTATGATACACGATGGTCAAAAAAGAGGGAGCAATCAAACCAAGTACCTTGGTCCTCAAATGCATTATCATTTTATAGTGGTATGTTGTCTATTCAGTATGATGAGGATAGGGGGGTGTCTACCAAAGGTTATGCTACTACACTTTTTAGCTTTTAATCTGAGACTATTTTTAGTACACAAAACAGTTAGTAGGGAGAGTTTATTCACATGGATTTGGGTGTTATACGGTGACTGAACAACAACCCCCAGTTTACCATCATCTGCACATTTTGGTAACCAGACGCCTTGGCTCCTTCCTTGGAGATCTGAAAAGTAAATGTTCATTGCCAATTGCTTGACATGACTTTTTCACACTGACATTCACCTTCAAGACATATTTCAAGTGATAAAACTGTTTTTCCTCATTATTATTATTATTACAGAATATCAGCAAATCTATGTTTTTTGTTTTCTTTTCAATAATATTGAATACATTTATCACACGTAGGCGGGCCTCTGGCACGTTCTGTTGTCATTGAGTATACATACCTGGGTTTTCGTCTATCAAAAGTCTTGACATAAAAGAAAAAGTACTTTATCTAGAAGTTTCTACATCTCTAATTTTTAAGTAACCTACAGATTGTCCAAACATTTAACCACCCAAAAGTGCTTTTCATTTACAGGCATATCCATCAGATAGTATATAACAAATATATTGGCATCTCCAGCAGCATTGCTAAGTTTCTTTGACAATTGTCATTCCCAGTGTCATTAAAATTAATGGTTTGTTGCTATGACTGGATTAAAAGACACTTTTTCTGGTTGATCTTTGGGATGTTAACACAGCTAAATTTAACCATTATTTTTATCTCCAACTTATGCAGTGAAGTTTAAAATGGTGACAGTGTCAGCCTAGTTCTGTGTTGTAGAAGGCTAAAGCACTGACTATGGCCCCAGATGATTCATGTTTGAGAAGTGTCATTAGAAGTTGGAAGAGTAAGTCACAGGATGTGGGCTTGAGTAGTGCTTTTCATCTCATCTCTCCTGTGGGGTGGAAGTGGTTTGACCAAGAGGAGTGTGGCATTAGCTGGAAATATATGGGATGAAGTAGTGATTGTGCTACCTCAGCCAGCACAGAGTGACGTTAGGCCCAGAAAGAGAGTGGAAGCTACATGACTGGAAGATGGGCTTGATGTGCAACACTTAAGTCATTCCTCTGATATGATCAAATTGGATGATTATGATCTCGGCCAAGAAAAGAACAAATGTCTTGGAGCGATTTCACTCCTGCCAGGAAATGAATGGGCCTGGCTGTTGCCCCATTGAAGGAATGAATGAATGAATGAATGAATGAATGAATGAATGAATGAATGAATGAATGATACAAATGAGTGCAGGAGGAGGACCCACCATGTGCATCATATGGATAACAAATGGAAGTAATATAATAGTTCCTCCCTAATGCACTGAAGTGTCTGAATGTCTCAATATTCATATTTATATTTTCTCAGTTGTCTTTGCAGTTGGCTAAATTAAAAGAAATATTATAAATGGAGCCACATATACTGAGCCAGAAGCTATAGTAAACCTCCTGGCTGATAAATTCAGCTCCAACTTTACCCCTCCCCCCCCCAGCCTTCCCTCAGGAACTATCATCAAATATAACTCCCCTTACTCTCACTGGGGAACAAGTCCTTAATGCTCTCTCTAAGACCAAGAAAGCTGCATCAATGGGGCCAGACAATATCTCAGGATGCCTTCTAAATAACACGAACCAAGACATATCAGGGCCTCTGGAATTACTTTTTAACTGTAGCCTTCAAACAGGCTTCATGCCTCATGAATGGAGAAAGGCAACAGTCCTCCCTCTGCACAAAGGTGGCCCTCTTCAGACCCTGGAAGCTACAGACCCATAAGTATCACTAGTATTATATGTAAAGCCATGGAAAGAATTATCACGGAAATGATCAGTAGAGATATAGTAAACCCCCAGACACTGAACCTAACGCAGTTTGGTTTCGCCAAGGACAGATCATGCCTACTCAACCTGGTGAACTTCTTTGAGAAGGTCACCAAAGCAGCGGATGAGGGCAAAATCATTCACACTGCCTACCTTGACCTAGTCAAGACATTTGACACAAAACCCCACTCAGGCATCATTGACAAACTCAAGAGATTAGGTACAAACCTATGTGTCATGCGGTGCATAGTCAAATTGCTCACAGATGGGACCCAGGAAGTTAAAATTGTGGACTCCAGCTCAACAAAGAGGCCAGTCACAAGCAAAGTCCCTCAGGGATCAGTCCTTGGACCGCTACTTTTTGGCATTTACTTCTCAGAAGTCAAGGCCAATGTCAGCGGGCTCTGGCTGACTAAATTTGCAGATGATTGCAAATTAGGAGCTGTCACTGAATAGCACACTAACACAAATGTTCTCCAGGAGGGGCTGACACAGACAAACAACTGATGTCAGAGCCATGGACTAAAACTAAATGCCAAGAAATGCATAATAGTATAATTTGGGAAGTCATCCATCCCTGGTAATTATCATATTGAAAACACACCCCTTAGAGGTGACCCAGTAGTCAGGGTCTTAGGGACACACATAGATAGTAATCTAGCCTTTGAGCATTGTGTGTCTACTGCGGTGAGGAAATCATTCTATGTTGTGCAGCTATGTTCAAGGTAGTCATTATTCCTCTGTATTCATCATTTATCAGACCTATCATTGAGTACAATGCCCCACTTTGGTATGTACCCAACCAGGCATATCCAACAACTGGAATGTCCACAGAGGTTCCTCACTAAAAGAATACAGGCTGTAAGTAAAATATCCTATGCAGACCGCCTCAAGGCCCTATTCCTGTATCCCATCTCTTACAGGATTTTGAGGGGAGATGTACGCCTGGCATGCAGAGCATTGTCAGACCCCACTCTGCATATCCACAAAACAAACAGCACCAGAACTACCCATTCTAAAGACTTAAATCTTGCTTGTGATATAAATAGGACCTGCTGGAGAGATAGGTATGTATCCCAGAGACTGCCCAATCTATGGAACTGGCTACCCATCCATGCGAAGCAAAGTTCCTCTCTAACCCAATTCAAGTGCAACTTGGACAATTGGATGGGAAACCAGAAATTCGTCCCTGGTTTGGCACTTATGTCTCTAATGGACACAGGTAACCTGTAAATGGTTCATCACCCAGGAACATGCTTACACTTATCAAGGGTATCAAAACTTGTCAAAGATTTGGGATGCATGGCTAGGCTTAAAAAGGCCCTTGTGGCCATTAGCCTAGTAAACACACCTATAAATGTGCATATTCTTTAGGAAATTCCCATGACTACAGAACAGTTTAAACTTAGTTGGTAACAGATGCTGATTGCGAATTTTAGCCAAACAAGATGGTTAAAATATTACTGACCACTTCAAAAAGTTCTCTGACCACAAGGACCTTACTTTGATAAAGTTAGCATATTAATAGCAACATACATTCATTAGTTTAAGTTTCAGGTGATGAGTCTCTTAGTGTTGCCATGGTGAGAAAAAAAAAGAAATTATTATATGCATATGAACAAGAGACATCTAGGTGCAATTTTAATGTGGATATCAATAACTTATGTCATTATATAGACACCTGAGCAGCTCTTCCTGGACTTTTCTGACTGTACATTTGGATTTTAGAGAGAGAAAGACAGTCTTCAAATTTCATATTTTTTGTAGAAGCATATATTTCCAGATTAGGTAGCTTGTAGCTACCTCACTTGTTTATGTCTTTAGACAATGGAAGTTGGTACTCAGGACTGGAGAAATATGTTTTACGTCTTTTGTTATAGAAATAAATATTGAAAATGGAAGATATTACATAAATGTATATGTACATGTGTGTGTATGTTAATGGTTTGCTATGAAAATGTTTAACCACACAATTTTGAATAAATAAGATTGAAGGACCAAATACTGTTGACTGTGATATTAAACTTCTGGACTTGTCTGCCCTCCCTCTGCAGAACTCATGTTAACAATCATTCCTGGTTCTTCATTGGCAGGGAGTTTTGATTTGGTTTGAACTAGGCCTTTAAGCTCTTTCAGCTTGATACTAGCATACAGCATTGCATCCTTCTTATTTTTCCCTTCCCTGACTGTCATTCAGCCATCCCAGTGCCCCACATCCTGCACTTTGTCTACCAGCACACCAATTCACCCCACCAATCCAATGCCTGTATTTAGGCCAGGGCCAGTGAAGAACCTAAGGATACACAGGGGTCCACTGTCCATCTTTTAGCTGGGGGGAGAGGGGGTGGTGGTATATGACTTCCCCACTGTTTCAACACTCATCTGTGGTGACCCACCCCTTTGGATCACATCTCCCCTTAGAGAATGTCACCAATGTACACTTTGACCCCACTAGATGGGCATGTTCATCCCACCCTAATGCTCCATCAATTACTTAGCCGCTATTCATAATCAGGTAATGTGGGTCATAGTAAGGGCTTTATCTTTCTATGCCAACAGAATGGCCATACACCCTTCTTATTTAAGACAAATTTGGATATGTCTCTTTGTAAGATAGCAGGTTATTTTTATGAACAGGTTGTCTAATTCATGTTTATATATTTTTTGGATAACTATAAGTTTTAAGGTGATTAAAGCCTCACCCAATAAAGAGGGTTATACAAATGTTAGCAACACACAGTGCTGAAAAGTATTCCATTGTATTTCTTTCTTTCTTTCTTTCTTTCTTTCTTTCTTTCTTTCTTTTACATTTGTTTATGGGCAAGTTTGACTGAATATGGGTCCTTTTTCAGTGGAGAACCATGGAGAAATTCATACAGTTAGCTCTTAATACATCAATTTTACACATATAGATTAAGGTTAATACACACTTCTAATAACAGTTGATATTAACATTTCTATCTACCACAAAACCTTACATGTGTGCATAACTATGGAGAGGTAACATAGGTAAATAATACTATATTATCAGGGAGAGATAATGGTAAAGAGATAATAGACCAGTTACTAATTGAGAAACGTTGCAGGAAGTTTTGAGGGCCGAGATTGAGTCAGACTAATTCTTGTGAAAGAAAGGGTGGGTGGAGAAGATAAGGAGACTAAGGAAGAGTGGACTGAGGAGTTAGATAGCGAGGGGTTTGCAGGAAGGAACTCATAAGATGCCCTTAATTTATGTTATGGTAAGATTTTACACAGCTACTCTTTATCCAGGATTGGTGCATGTTTTCTTCTGCAAATTTTCACTAAAATGAAATACTCACTAGTATCCTAGAATACTAATAATATAAGTTCCCCTATAAAACAAGCTAAGCTGTTTGCTGAAATTAAAACACTGACTCCTGGTATACTTATGCTATAGGAGACCACTTGTAACATGATGAACTCTTGGAATCATTAAAGTTTGCCCTTCAGGTTGTATCAGGGGTTAGAAAAAGAGGCATAAGTACCTTATTTGGAAAGAGGTTCCCTTTAGAGAACTCTGAAACATTACTTAGTTCATTATGTGTTTTTAAGGGGTGGCTGGGTCCCCTGAATTTAACCCTAATGAATGTCTATTTCTTCCCAGGCACAAACAAAGAACATATGGCAAAGGTCTTTAGTGCCTGGGTGAGTTTTAAAGAGGGATTGATATTATTAGCTAGAGACTAGAATATGGTATTCTTGACAACAGAGGTCTAAGTAGGTCCTAGACTTAACGGTGATCATAGCACTGGACAGGTTTCTTGACATATGTATTTTGCAATGGGATTTGTAGACATTAGCTAGCCAGGTAAGGATATTCCTTACAGTTTCACCATCATTTACATAGATTCAAATCAATCCCATGCTTAGGTAAGAATTTGGTGTCAAGATAACATTGATACTTATTACATAATGTAAATACAGGAGGAAGAATATTTTCAGATCATTCATTCTTGAAGTGTGATATCCACCAGCATTTTAATCAGACAGATAGGGCTCTGTGCAATAACACTGCGAGTCTTTAAAGCACGGTATTTAAATATTAGGCTTCTCAACAATATATATATATATACACACACACACACAGGCATGCTCAAACATGGTCACACAGACACACACACACACACACACACACACACACACACACATATATATATATAGATATATATATATATATATATATATATATAGATAGATAGATATTGATATACATGCATACATATATATTTATGTATGCCACACACACACACACACACACACACACACACACACACACACACACACACACACACACACACGCACACACATACGGAGAGACATGTTGGTATACTTCCATCACCATATTTCAGCAGTGAGAATGTTTATTCTCCAAAGCAAATATATATGAATGCATAAAATCACATTCTATCCAAGGAATGCCCCTAAGGTTTTTATTCATTAAAAAAAAATGTCTCACAAGTTATCCTTCATTCTATATGTGAACAAACATCACATGGTCGCCCAAAATATATCACCTGTAAGTGAAGAATTTGCTAGAAAGGTAATTCCTGAGCCAGATCTACTCCATTCAGCAGACATTTTTTAAGATATTTTTATAATCTTATTAATAGGAAATACTATTCCTTTTGTGAAAATATTATATTAGCAACAAGCCAAGGAATCTTAGGCTTATACAATAAATTATTCGCAAAAAAAATAAATCATTAAGTTCCCCTGGCTGAGAGAGAAATGGGTCCATTGGGATCAGTACTCTGCCCCATTTAGCTAAAAAAAAAAAAAATAAAATAAATACATACATACATATATACATAAATAAAGTTGACCCTAGAATGAGACATATTCTAATTTTTCTCAAATGTTAAAGTGGTTTAAATTGGTCAGCTGGTGAGGCACAATTTCCCCTACTATACTGTGCCCTGGTTTAGATTCATCAGATGAGATCATGACCCGACGGTTTTGTAGATACTCTTCTATTCTTTTTTTATTAGGAGGAATTGTCAGATAAAGATGGGACTATGGGGTGGTATGATTTTAATCAAAAAATGCAAACTAAAGATGGCAGACAGGTTAAAATAATAAAAAAACTGATTTCTTTATTTGGAATATTAAAATTAACAATAACAAAGGGAAGAAATGCCAGATATAATAGAAGTGTACTAGATGTTAGAATGAGAGCTGCTAGACAAAAACAGATAATTAGTTTGATCTATTACTTTTTGCTTGGTTTACTTTAGTTAGAAATGGTAACTAGATTAGGAGAAAGAGTTATATATGAAACTGGAATGAAGCTTTGAGAAGAGTAGGGTTATTTAACAGATAAGCCCCCCTCAGGCCATTAGGCCAGTTGGAACTATTTAGCCCAATAGGCCCTCCCTCCCTCAGGAAGCCTTTCACTACACTATGGCAGGATCATTGTGCCCCACATGACCCAGAGATTTTCCTGAGTGACACAATAACAAAGTGAAAGGCATATTTCTACCAGTAGTTCTGCTCTAGCAGTAGCTGCAAGATAAACAGATGGAGCAGACATTTCCTGTTTTGTATTGCATGGCTAGTTTGGTATTATTAAGAACCACAGCTTCACACCTTTTGATTTGCTTACAGTGTCAGCTGCTCACATTCCCATAGAAGTGGATCAATAGGGTTTTCAACCTACATTTGTCAGATTAATCATCCTGCTTTGTAAACCACACTAGTTACTATCTCAGTCAATATTAAGACCAGCTTAATTTGAAGACTGATAGAGAACTACTGTTTTATTTTGCTTCTTTTGCTGACATGGGTTTTATGATTGGTTGCTAATGAGCACAATTACAAGAATTAATTGTATAATACTGAGTCTTGGAGAGCATGTAAGCAAACTCTAGTAATGATAAAAAATAATAGCCATTGTGATTTGAGGTACTTTCTGATCACTAAGACTTGTGACAGAATGTTACCACGTCAACAGTATGAGAGAGAAATGCTTGTTACGGTCACAGATAGGAGCAAAATAATCTCAGAGAAGTGAAACATGAGGTGTGTACTAAGTGATGGGAAGCAGAGGTGGACAGAACAATGATTCATTTGGCAGAAAGTGGAAAAACAATAACAGAAGCAGTTTTAATCAAAAATGTACAACAGGAATATCATAGTTTCAGTCACATTCCTAAAGAGGGGGCAGGCAGACACTTAAAGAGAGAAATGATTGACTAGATGGGGAGGAGATTTAGGGGAAGGTATATTATAGAAAGATGAGCAAACTGTGATGATTTTGTATGTTCTTCCTAGGGGTATTCTGATTTCTTCTCAACTCCCAAAACATGACGCTTAGTGATTATCTCACATTATTCCTGCATGTACTCCTTTGTGTCCTGGACTCCTGGTATATCACTAGAAAAGATTGGTAGGTATTACTCCACTTACCCAGTTTAACAAACCATTAAATAAATGAAAAACTTTTAGAGACAGTTTTAAGTGGAGTGGTCTGTGAGCAGTGTAATTTCTGAGGAGTGATCTGAGTTTATTACTATTATCATTGTTGCGCATTCTGAGGACATTCAACAATTTCATGCAGTTTTCTAGAGAACTGTAACATGGTATGAGAAAGAACTTTAACCATTCATAGTAACTGCAGGAGATTATTGGAAACCCATGAGGAAAACAGGTGTAATGCAAGATGAGAATGTATAATAGAGGTTAGAAATTTCCAGATCTTTTTAGGCCTCTAGTTTTCCCATGACTATTTAGTAAAACCCAGATGACTCATATTTCCAGTACTTCCTGGCAACCCAGGACTTTGGGCATGAGAAATAAGATCTGGCGCCTGTGATGAATCCGAGGTTAAACCTGCTTCTTAGTCATGTGATCTGCTTGGGGTTATCTGCAGCAGCTCTCAAAGATGCTGAATTGTGCAACATACTTAACTTACAGAGTTTTCTTTTACTTATCTTACTCGTTTACTTTAAGTTTGTTAGATCAACACAACAGAAATACAAAGAAAAATAATAAACTTTAATCAATATTACTGCTACAGTAGTAATGAAAGAACAGGCATGCAGAGAGATACAAGTCATTTTGGCAGTTAACATCAATGAAGGCAATCATAAGTAGATGTGATACAGCAAATAAATCAGTAAAATAGGTAAGAAGAGTACTTTTATAATCTTGTAACATGCAGTGCAATGTTTCGCTGGAAAAAAATAAAAAAACTCAAAGACCAAAGAAGATTAAGCTTGAGTCAAATTAGGGGGAAAGGGAAAGCAGAAAAAAAAGAGAAAGAAAATAAAAAGAAGTGCAGTGGACAAAGGGGTGGGGGGGAGTTCACAGTTATCTCTTTCCAAAATGAAGGAGATTGGGCAGTACTACATAAGTTTAGGGAGTGAAGCCACCTGATGAAGCATCATATAGACATAGGGCCTCAGTGGCCCATCAAATGAGTCCCTTATAATGTGCCAAAATGATTTAAGGAGACCCTGAGAGGGGGCAGAAAATGATGCATCTGGGGATAATCACAAAGTCCAGTGCTTTGCTTCTGTTTTAATGTGTCTTATAACAAATATAAACTAACGGATACAGTATTGCTTTATGTTTAGTATGTAGTAAGACCATACATTCCTGATATCAAATCTGACATATTTTTCAGTCTAAGAAGTTAATTAGAGGAGGAAGAGTTGGGTGGTAGATGGGGGGGGGGGAGTGCAGCTGAAAGGCCACACTAAAATGATCCAAGTTGGGCCCCTTATCAAGAAGATTTCATTTCTTCAGCTAACAATGTTTGCACACATTTTTATATCCTCCAGAAAGACTTTTTAAGATGTCTTGTAGAAATGGCTCAAACTGTTGAAGATGTGAGGAGCAAATAGTTGTCAGTTGGATGTGTATCTTTCTGGAGTAGAAGAATCTGAAATGGTTTAGGGAAAACACAACAGATTTAGTGAATAAACTATTTCTCTGGAAGTTTTCACTCCATATAAATATATTATTACCTGAGAAAGGTATGTCAGAAATTATGCTAAGTCAGAAACATCTATGTTTAATGTGTTAACATTAATATATAAGAGGTGTGTTACCGGAATATGAAAAAAAATCTCCTCAGCACTTCAGTGATTGCTTTAGCACATGATTTATGTAAAAAAACTGACAATTAAGAACCAAAAACTAAGGGAGAATAAAATTCAGAAATTATCACCTTGGATCACTTATTTTAATTTGAAATGGTATATCAAGTGATCTGTTGCAGCCAATGATATAAAAATCAAAACATAATCAATGGATTATTGTGAGCTGCTATTATTAATTACCCATTATACAATGACCCCCCCCATTGATATTCAAAAACGTGGACGCTAATTGGTCAGCGTGCACATTGTAAATCAGAGTTATAGTAATGAAAAAAGGTCCGGTTGCCCGGACGTTTTCCATTACTATAACTTTTTTTTTACAGAAACGGAGAACGCAAGATCTCCGTTGCTTCACACTGTCTCGCTATATTAAACTCCTTTAATGTAGCGAGACAGTTTGTAAAAAGCAATGGAGATCTTGCTTTCTCCATTTTTTTCAAAACTGTCTTGCTATGTTAAATAGGTTTAACATAGCGAGACAGCTTTTAAAAAAGCAACGGAGATTCTCCGTTGCTTTTTTTAAAGCTGTCTTGCTATGTTAAACCCATTTAACATAGCGAAACAGTTTGTAAAAAGCAACGGAGATCTTGCTTTCTCCATTGCGTTTGCCCACAGCTCTGATGTACTGCATAAGCATATGCATGCGCAGTACATCAGAACTGCCGCAGAATACCAGGCAGCTGCGGAAGGGCAGCAAGGAGGCATTATACAATGCCATTATTTAAGAAAAGTAATTATTTTTTTTCTTAAATAATGTCATTGTATAAAAGCAATAACCCACTTCAAGGTGTGGGTAATGCTGGATTTACAAACGGTTGGTTTTGTTTGGCCACACAGGCTTCGCCCTCTTGACCAAACCACACCATCCATGGGTAAATCCAGCATTACCCACACCCAAGCGTGGGTTATTGCTATACTATTCCACGTTAGTTTAAATTGATGAGTAATGCACAGGCATATACTGGCTCTTATCAGGTACAAATTCTTGAATCTTCTTTTACCTGATTACATCCTGTGTATTTCTTTCTGTTATTGACAAAGATGGATTTTGTTAGATTGTTAGATAAATGGCTTTAGCCATGAGCACTTTGTACATAGCTTATATGAAACTTCATTTAATAAGCTTGGTGTATAATAATAATATAGTTAATTAAATGAAGTCACATACAAAGCTAACTCTGTATCCTGAGCCACCAAAAGCTTTACTGCTCCATTTTCTGAAGTGATTCGACTGATTTCTCTGGCCAGTTTTCATAGACATTTACTGTAATGTGCAGTTCTAAGTAGCAGAGGTAACAGCAGTGTGCAATGTTTGGGTAAATCACTGACACAACACAGCTAGGTAACATGAAAAATATCACAGTCTACAGTGCATGCAAATGTCCACATACTGATAAGAAAATGTATCATATGCAGTTTGAGGTACACAGATTATGCAAATGACGACAGTAATCACAGCAGTGAGATTCAGAAATGTATAAAACAGGCACTGCACTGCTGCTCAGACATACTATCTGAACATCAGGGATTTATAATGTACCGAATGCAAATATGGTAGGAGTACCAGCAGCAGCAAATGTCCAACATCATGAGTTAGTGGCCACCATCAGAGCCAGTCTCATGGTCTTCTGCACCACCATAAATGTTAAAAGAATTGCCTTATATGGCAGCACCATCAGAATGATACCAGGCAGACAGGGAGATCATATGAGAGTTAGTTAAACTATAATACTAGTAAGTGGAATCAATGATGATGTATGGATTGTCCATTTCAGAGGGTCACAAAGATATATGTATAATTAACCTACTTATAAATTACACCAGTTCCATGACATTATGCTGCAGCATCTGGGTGGGGAGGATATCTGATTCCCTAGCAGTGCAGAGGCTAGCAAATGCACTATGCAAGTGTTTTACAGCACTGCCCATTGCAGGGAGGTCCTCTGAGCCATAGGCTGCATACGGATTGCCCATGATACTTCAGTAGGAAAGGGTTACACTCCCCTCAACTGCTAGATGGATGATAATGCCCATGGAATTAAAAATAATGGGTCTATGTACCACCTGGCAGTTTCCATGAACATATGGCACATGTCTAATCTCTACTCATGGAGGACTTCTCACAGGGCCATCTAGTTGGTAGGTATACACATAAATGTGTCATTAGATAATAAACACACATAACAAACAAGAAGAGAGCAGGCCACAAATAATGGTTTGACTGCTCTGTGTTGAATGTGATGGAAGATATGCTTTGGAGACATACATAATGCCCTCTTCCACAACATCTAGGTCATGGCAGAGTTCATGTACAACACTACCTACACTTGTAACATTGTTAAGCAAGTGCTTGGACAATTGAAGGGATACATCACACAAGGCACTACAGTATGCACCAGAGACCTGTGACAATATGTATGAGTGGTAACTTTACAAAATATGGCATCATAAAAATTACAACATCTCTGCAACATTGCAGAAGGGGTCAGCATAGCAGAAGGACAAGCAGTGGAACAGCAGCCTCTACAACCCTGGGAAAAAGAGGCAGCAAAAGAAACACATGTAAGGTGGCACTATCAGATCCAGGTTATGCAAGTCAGTGCACAGCCTGGACACACAATGCGTTAGGCTTAACCATGCCATTGTATGGGGTGGGCTGGGAAGTCACTGTACCTTGCACAGGTGATTGTGGGTGGGGAGGTTAGGACATGGTGTCACCTGGTAACAGCCCCATCATAAAGGGTAGAGTCTTGAGAGGTAAATGTAGTAGCCATGAACTCTGCTAGAAATGTATGAGAAGTTAGGAATCATTCCAAGCATCAGTGCAGTAAAGCTGTCATGTTGTGATCCTTGGCAATGTTTTCATTGGTGACCTACTGTCTCAGGACTGAATGTGGCCTGTTTCATGGAAGGTGAGAAAGTAAATGATCAAGTACATGTACCTTCAAGGGGTGTCAGGAGCCTAGAATGCTTTATCTTCCATAACCTTGACAACAGCCATCATGGGGTATGGTGTTGTCTGTGCCCACTGGTGATAACACAAGTTTACCAATAGGAATGTTCACAAACTGCCTGGCAAAAGGTTCCAGATGTGTTAACCAAAAATGTCACCAACTCACAACTGTGACATTGCTGATTTAAAGCTGAGGTAAGCTGTAGTGAAACCATCTCAGCACTGGTCCTTGTAGTGTGTATAGTGGTTTCATGTTGCCTTGCCACCTTGTATCCTGACACTGCATGGCCACCCACTGTATGGCTTATAAAATCTGAACAGAAGGTATTTTGAGTGTGTATCAACAAAGCACTCATTATGATCACATTTGCTGTCAGAGACCTGAGTAACACCATCTGCTCCCTAACCATGTACTCCATGTAGCATTATACAAGTGTTGCACATTGTAATGCAAGACTCAAAGCAAACTCAATATCTCCACAATGTTGTTGTTGTTTGCTGCTGCTTGGTTACTGACCAGCACATCTCTTGATTTCTGCTGAATGATGCACAATGAACTGGAAACATGGCGGCACCTTGAAATACCATGCACATGCCAAAAGCAGTATGAATGTTAGAGGCAGTGTGGGCTGAGAGCTCATGAGAAGCCCTGCTGTGAATGAGTTATAGGAAGGTCACACTGCAATAATGATTGTGTTGGGTCACACAATTATCTCTGGTGTTGTTTATATGGCTGAGACTTCACAGGGTATCATTCCATAATTTGCAGTTGTGTCATTGGACTGTACCATGTGCGTGTTGCCATCGCAGTTAGCCGCAGCAGACCTGTCTCACTGTGCTTGTCTAGCTACATGAAGAACCCTTGAAAGCATGAGCACATGAAACCATTCAGCAACAAAAGGACCAAAAATACAGTGAACCAAGTCTCAGGAAAACAGTCCAAGAAATAAAAGAAATATTCAGACTTAGAAACACTTGTAGCTTCTTAAAGTTTGCATATTAAATTTGTTATTAAACTTTTAAGATGTTATGAGCATTTCCAAGTCTGAGTATTTGTTTTGTCACATGAAACCATTACCATCACTCACATATATACCTAGACAACCCCCCAGGATATACACAGATGTAGAAACAATAACTTTATAGCATATGGAGAAATACCTACTATGACATGCGTGTTGCTATGTTTGCCAGCCAGAGATACTTGAAAACAAAGATATACAGTAGGTCCCTGGTGAATCTGATCCATTATATATGCAACGTACTGTATCATTTGGACTCTTATTGGGTAATGATAAACTGGTGCATGAGTTGTTACTAGACCAACTTCCATGTCTAGGCCATACCTCTCTTTGAAGTTCCTCTTATCCTTTCTCGGACAGGGACATCAGGAGCATACTGACTGATTGATTGATTGATTGATTGATTGATTGATTGAGTTAAGCTTATTTTCTGAGGTAGTACACTGGATCACAATAGACCAGCTGAAAGAAGAGCCCACAAAAGGAAATTTACAAAAAATAACTAAATAAAACAGAAATTATTCATAAACTCAGAGTAATCACAGAAGGTACAAAGTGCTGCAGACAATTGAAACAATGAGCAAATATTATAAAAAGAGGCAAAAAACAAATTTGTATTCATTTTAGTATGAGAGGATGGAAGTAGAAGAGATGTAGGTAAGACAGGAAAAGCACTTTCAGTCAGATTTAAGAGTTGTGTGCTGAAAGTGGGAAGATAAGCTTTCTTTTAGGTGAGAGGGGAGGAAGAGTTTTTGTTAAAGAATGGAGAAAAAGTAGTCTAGACAGTGCAGTTTTCTTTGAGTGGGAGGGGGGTCTGGTGGGAGACATTTCAGAATTTTTAGGGTATGGTTTTATTATGGAGTTGAGTAGCAAGAAACAAGAAGGTACCTGGTTGAAGTAGTTTGAAAAGAAGAGACCCCCAGCAATATCTCAACTCTGTAGGTGACTGGGAAGCATCTGACTTCTTAGAGGGTAGTATAGTGGAATTCCTAAGGGAAGGAGTTGGAAATGAATTGGCAGATTTTGTTTTCTGTGAGCTGTGGAGTGGATGAGACTATTTAGAGGCTGTTGCTATGATGGGAAGCTGAGCTAGGAGAGCTCATTTGCCTATTGCAGCTCTAACTGATGTGGAGAGGAATGGAGATATTTTCAAGGACCAAAATAAAAGAGATCTGATCTTATTCCTGGTGCTCCATATCTTTGTGAGCTGTTTCTGTGTTGATGACCCACCTGTTGTAGTAACCATGTCAATAAGAATGTCCCTTGCCTTGTGTGAAGATAAGTGAGGGCTGCCGGCCTAGCCAGATGGAATTCTGTGGATGATTCTGTCATTTGTGGATATTGGTGTTGGCCACATGCTTGTTCTCTTGAATAGGGAAGGGATGTTGGTGGCTGTTAAACTTCAGGGGTGTGGCAATGATGTGCTTTGCTGTGGGAAGGCTAGTTTGAGCATTTTGTGGCTGTCTTTGGTCTTTGAGGTCAGGTCCAGTGTGTCTGGATGGGGGGTTTTGCCTATTGTTTTGGGGCCGGAGTTGGTGGCTAGAGTTTGCATGTATGGGTGTCCTTTGTTGCTCTGGTTTCTGAACAGGTGTGGGGAATGTGGATGTAGTTTCTATTGGCCTGGGAATGCCGGAGAGGTGTGAGGGGTGGTGTCATGTGGGGCAGCTCTGTGTTGTCAATATGGAGGGGGGGAGTCAGAGAGCTGAGAGCGTTTGTCTTGGGGATGTCTGGCATCATCGGCGTTGTCTTCTTCTATATGTAAGTCAGATTTTAGAACTGTGTATTCTCTTAGATATATCTAGGAAATAGAAAGATTAGACTAGTTTGTTTTTTACTGTGATGTCAGAGATTTTCTATTTTATTATTTTAAGTATTTCTCTGTGATCTCTGAACTCTTGAATGGCACTGTGTAGTAAGAATTATTGTCTTGTGTTTTTATTATTTATTATTAAATATTTTAAACCTTTCAACTGTGGCTGTTTATAGATAATTTAAGCTCTAAGAGTGCATTGCATGTATATAGTGAGACTGTACCAAGTCACTCCAAATAAGTCCTGACTGTTAGGTTGCACTTACCATTTGGATGCTAATATTACACAGTAATAATTGGACACCCTTTTAAGGGCCTTTGAGTAGCTGATAAATATTATCTGTGGGGTGGCAGTGATTTCTACCATGTAGTCTGGGTAAAAAGGGCACAGCTGGAGAACCTGTGCCAGCCTTCCCCAGGAGTGTCTATGTGGTTGTAGAAACTCTTATCTCAAAGTGTGTGCATGTCAGCTACTTGGGTAGGGACATGAAGCACTGGTTGGACAGAGAGGTTGCTGGGGGTTTTAGGTTACCCAGCTGGCTGAGATCTGGACCCTATAGCTGTGCCAGTGGGGAATCTTATTGGGGACCTGGAGAGAAAGGGAGAAACTAGCCCCAGACTGACTGTGATCTATGTGTGCTCTTAAGAGAAATTGTACTTTACTGTGTGTGTATTAATTATCCTTTCCCTATATGGATGCCCCTCACTGGTGTTAGAGGTGAGGATTGAGGCTCCTTGATTGCTGGGCCAGAGCACGGGCGTCACACCTTGTACATTGTGTGAAGTATCATATCAGTTATTGTTCACCAAATCTGTCACAGAGATCTGTTATGGCTGCATTCACATGTTACACCAGTTCCACACACAAGTTATCCTTGTGCTACTTGTCTGCAGCACCTTTGTCCAGGATGCACATGTCATGCATGGGGAAGGCCAGCAATGAGACCTCTTTCTCATGATTGGTGATCTTTTTAGCTATTGCCTGGCTTTGGGGCTGATAGCATGTTTGGTACACCTGTGTTTTAGACATGTCAGTGAGTGGATCTATCAGTTAGCATGTGGAAATCATCCATGCATGGAAAGTCACTCTGTCCCCTTATTGTGCAACAAGTTAGCTCATCTCTGCATTGCATTTCACAGCACCCCCCAGTGCACACTCAGATACATCAAACATGGGCTCCCTGTTCCCCATCATAGGTTCATACGTTCATAGGTTAGTACTAGGCTAACTGCCCTTGTGGGCCATTTTAAGCCTAGCCAGTTACCCCATGTGAGAATCAAACCCTGCACCTCATGCCTACAAGGTGAACACCTTAACCATTCTGCCATCCCCCCACCACAATGCATGCATTTGTCTATTGTCTTCTTTTTGTGGCATCCGTACCTTGTTACCTTCTTTCCCCAGAAGTACATTACTATGACTATCGCTATGTGCAGGGTACTTAATGTCTCTAGTGTCCTTTACTTCCATGGGTTCCCAGTCCCATGGTCTTCACTACCACCACAGCTGGAGAATGAAATTGCCATACCATCGTGCTGTGATCTCACTCACACATATCACATGGTACCTGTAATCCATGACATGTGTTGAATACATTCCTGGGGCATATTACCGAAGGGGAGAGTCGGCCTTCGGTCTTTTTTATCCACTACTATAGAGTTGGCAGTAAAATCCTGTATTCCACATTTGTTTTCATTGTGTTTTCACACAAAATGTTGCCAACATGTCATGCCATGATAATAAGTGACTTGTGGCACAGGTGTTAAGCAAATAAAGCATTTTAGCATCATTATCTCAAAGTCACATCTGGATCACAGTACATTACTGAGCTCAGCAAATGCAAACCATACCTGGTTAGCTTTAAGGAAGCATGTGACCAGTATACTCCACACTGCCTGTGTGAACCTGCATTGTCACAACACCGAGCTCCAGAAATTTGGTAATGCAGCATTGCTGCAGTGTATTGCACAGCTCATGAAGTCCAAATGTGCATGTTTGTGCACAGAGGTATCATTTTGCTCCTCAAATGAACATGGGTAGTGGTTATTGCTTCCTCGTGTTCTGTGAATGGCAGGTTACTTGCATGGCATGCCTCAGAAAGCAAAGTATTTATGTAGTATAGTAAATTCCCAAGAAAGAGTAGACTTTTCATATCCAATTTTCTCCAGTAAAACTCGCAAAGCACACCATAACTTATATGTGCATTTGCAACTCCAGAAAACATGTAATATATCATCAGTTTGGGTAGGGCAAAACTGACATTGAGGGGGTAGTTGGGATAAATTTTATTGAGTATATCAGGAGTAAGATGCACATTGTTCATTATCATGAGCTGTGTATATTTAAGCTTTTTTAAAGGTATGAGTCTGGAACTAATTTTTATGCCTTAGAAATCTGATTATGGGTAATAGAGGGATTAAGTTTTAGCCAAGAATTGGAAAAAATCAGCTTTTAAAGAATTTTGGAGAATACTTTTCGAACATATTTTTAAATGATTACATGTTCTTTTATGTAATACCAATTGCTATTTTGTTTTCTCTCTTTATTTATAGATGGGCAATGTATAAATGTACATAGTTTATGGTGTTTTTTTTCTTTTTTTTATATTGTTATTGTATGCTGTTTGTTGCTTTTCTTGTTGTTATTATGTAATAAAACAATAAAGAGAATTTAAAAAAAAAAAAAAGAAAAAAAAGAAAGCAAAGTATCATTGTTTTTTTTCTGCACAGTGATTTTTCTGGGCACCAGCTTAGACAGCATAATAATACCTGTTCACATTTGATAACTGCATGGGTTTGCTAGGATACTGGGTGTTGCTGCAGACAGCACCCTGTTCTGGTGAGCAATGGGAATATTGCTACAGTGACCTCTAGTGGCACCATTTTGACCTGCTTTTGGTTAGGGTGGGAGAAGTTGGGGGGAAGAGAGAGAGAGAGAGCAAGATGGACATGAACTGTAAATACTTTCCCCCCATTAATGATTTGCCTGATATACATGTATATTGCTGTGCATGTAGTCTTTTACAACAGTTGAGGAATGAGTGGTTCTGCTCCAGGAAGTGTGCTTCAATACTTTTTATAGCTGTATATACCTGCTCAAAGTTGCATTCCAGCAGTCTGTTGACTTAGTCTGTGGTGGGATTGCAATACTGACAGTATTATGAATTCTGTTCCAGGATTTGTGTTTCATTACTTTTTACAGCTGTATATACCAGTTTAAAGGCACATTCTAGTCTCTTTCTGTTTACCTGACTACTGTTTCTTTTCCTGTGTTCTTTGAGTCTGTCCCACACCCACTGAAACAGTAAACTAAATATTTCTGAAATTCTAAGCACAGGGCTTGAGCTCCAGTTTGAATTTTTCTTGTTGTGGTTCAAAAAGGCTGTGTCTCTGGCTTCCACCCCTTAGAGTAATCCGACTTCCAAAGTCCATCCCTCCCTTCTTTCAATACTATTGTCTGTTGTGTAACCTATTTAAGTAGTTTCCCTCCCATTATTTTCCATATATCCATAATACTAATCCTCCCAGGAAACCAGTAAAGCACTTAAATAAACTTCCCTGCTCATTTTCCCAGAGCTCCCATCTGCTTGGCTCCCTTGCCACATTCTGAGGAGATCTTGAGTTAATCCTGTTCCATCCTTGCCAGATAAGAGATTTATTTTCATAGGATCATAGGAGGTTACTAGGCTATTGCCCCCGAAGTCATTTCAATCCTAGCCATTTCATCCTAATGTAGTACCACAGAAATGCTAGTCAATACCTAAGACTGGATTTAGTGATGACTGCCTATGTCCAGGAGGGCTGTGGGTGTTATTCCCAGTAAAAATGTATGGTGCCCCATCCAGTCATCCAGGTTCCTCTTGAACAGTGTCATAGAGGTGTTCTGTTTCACATGAATTGGTAGCCTATTCCAAAGATGCAGCAGTTGCTGGGAGATAAATCTGTCCCTCCAGCATGTCCTATTTAAGTCACAGGTCATATTTAGGTCCCAGGAATGGGTAGCCCTAGTCTTCTTTGATTTATGGATATGCAGCAAGTTCAATAGGTTTGGTAAACAACTTAACCATTATGCAAGCTTCAATTCAGTTAACTGCTTAGAGTGCTAGTGCTTAATTTTTGCTTTATTTTTTTTATTTTGCCTTTAAATCATTCTAAAGGTCCCTAATATTTAAAATTGCATTACCAAGGTAGATAGTTTAAGTTGATTTGTTGTAGGATTACACTTGCAAGCTAAAGAGATTAGCATTGCCTTGTACACACATAAATGCCCAGGAAGAAAATTATATCTGTAAAGCTTCAGAAGTGAAACCTGTAACTTAGTGTGGCTAAATCAAAGCCATTGCACAGAGATGAGCTTAGATGAAGCTAATGTGTACAATAAACAGCAGTATTATCAAATGTTAACACAATTTAATATAATATAATGCCAAATCCCAGAGACTATCTAAACAGAACTTTGTCTTACAGTAGCCCACCTAAATACAAGTCAGGACAATATGGATATGTAATTTTCAAATGTCTCCATAGCCAGCTTGGTAGATATGGGCATCCTGAGGCAATGTGACAATTGTCTCATGTTCACAGGCAACCATTTAATCCTTAAAGAAGCAAACGCATTATGTGAGAGATACACATAAACAATTTCACTGGAGGCAAAAATCTCACATACAAACAAGGTTGTCAAGAACAAACACACTATATCCACCACATGCAGTGTCCACCGATTACATAAATCAATATATGCTGAGGCATTAAAAAAGCAATCTTCACAAACTTGAAAGACCACCTATGCCTATAAACAGCAACATATGTCCTCAGCAATCTCTAATGCACTCACCAAAAGAATAGCAAACACTCGACACCCACACACACACCTACACCCAGTGGAGCCCAAAGATCAAAACAAATAAGGCAAGCAAACATATTACCTAGGACTATTGTCAGAGTGGATTCCATTGTACAACACACAGAGCACCCATCACCAGACTGAGCAATGAGACGATAGTGGTTAGTTGCTTATCTGCAGCCAGGATTTGCTGAGTTATACATGTGCTGAAGTCACTACACAATGGTAACAGTGTAATTGTATCATAGTCCATGTGGGCATTAATGACCTGAGAAGTACTTCCCTGAACTATATGAAGAAAGATTGCCGATCTCCCTGAATATATGTATGTGCCTTGTATTGAGCAGCATTCTGCCTTCACCAAGGATGATGCCTCAGTATGAACAAAAGATGGTTGACTTCAATAATTGGCTTAGTTCCTGGTGTATGGCTGGGGTGGTTCTATACTTTTTAGCATGGGAGGGCATGGTTAACAAATCATGTTGCTCTGCAAAGGGTAGACTGCAGCTGTCTCCCATAGGCTTCCAAATAATGGCAAAAACTTTATCCACCCCCTTACAGTCTTCTTAGGCAATGCCAAACTGACAAACCTACTGACATAGCAAATAAAACCCATACAAACCTAATGGTGTAACTCCTCAATACTAGGAGTCTTAACATGAAACTCCACACCCTACAAGGTCTCCTCAATCTGGAGAATGTAGACATCTGTGCCATTACCAAGACATGGTTTAAATCCACAGAAAGTACTCCAGCATAGCAAGGCGTCAGTGCTTTCCACACATTTAGACCATCAGCTGTACAGACAGAGACCAAAGGTGGTGGAGTCTGAATGTATATTATCAACAAGTATAACTATGTTGCCCTGGAATTTATCCACATGCAAATCACCATAGACAAAGCCCCATACCATATCTTAGCAAGCTATAGCTCGCCCTCTATAGCCCTAGAACCCCATAGCTTGTACTTAGACCTACTGGAGACACTCACCATTAAACCAAGTACCCTATTCATGGAACTATCTCTATAGAATGAGAAACATACACTGCCTCATATTTGAAGGCATGATGATTTTTTGAATTTATTAAGATAAATACTCTTGAATAGACACTGCACACACAAATATACCTGATTGGGTACTCACAGTTATGGGAGAGCACTGTACACCCCCTCCCCCCAGTATCACATTCTAAGTGGTGATATCAGTCACAAAGTTGTCTCCTTTGAAATAAAAATCATCTTGGTAACCCCAGGTGTCTATATTAAATCAGTGAATGCTTAAAAAAGTGAAAGATGATTTACTGACCCCATGTAAGCGAAAGCTTATAATCCTGAACATTTAGAACAGCGATTTTTTTTCCCAGGGAAAAAAAATCACTGTTCCAAAAAGGAAAAAAAAACTTTAAAACATTACATAAAGTAGGGGGCTTCACCCCACACCCCCCAATGTGGGGGTCTATGCCCCCCACACACACCCTGCTTAAACATACCAACTCCGAGATTGCACTACAGTGACGAAAACGGCAAAATAATGAAGGCAGCCAAGTGATTTCTTTCCCAGGGAAAGAATTTGCTTATATGCCATTTCAGTACTTCAAGTTTGATCAAGATGCATTCAAAAGAATGTGTCTTCGATCATATAATAGGGAACCAACCCCAGCAAATCCTGTAACACATAGGACCTATTCCAAATCAAACTTTATCCTAGAACTAAAGGAAAACTGCACCAGGTACAGGAGATAATAACTTTAATAACTTTATTTTTAAAAAGCAATAAATGCAAAATTGGTTAAGCACTTTTATGTGCTAAAATATCAGACTTCATCAGAACAATAAATAAAAAATAGCCAATGCATTTATATCCTGTCACACTACAAGTAGCCAATTATGGGCATCCTTAAATAAAAATTATTAACATATTTAAAAGGATAGGCATTGCAATAAAGACCTTAGGAGACTGTATATAAAATAACAATACAGTAAATAAATCAAACTAAAAATTTGATGAAACAAAACAATTGCAAAACGTTAGTAAATGTTACCTACCAAGAAAATCTGAACTTGAATAACTCAAAAGATATATAAAAAGCAGATGTAATATAAATATAAATATAAACATGAATGTAAATGTTTGTACATATCAATCTAAAATACTAATAACATCAAGGCTTGTTAAATAATTAAAATAATTAAAAACATTGTGAATTTTGTAAAATATTGAATATCAAATATAAAATCAAATAATGCCTGTATATATATATATATATATATATATATATATATATATATATATATATATATATATATATATATATAATTAAACCATGTTCCCCCTACAATTTCACTGCCCTGGATTTCGAAACACTAGAGATGGAAATATTGTCATTTATGCCAGTTAGTTTACCAGCATTCACTTCAAGTTGTTATAACAGCTCCTAAAATTTGAATCTCTTTTTCCATGGCCCTCCTTTAGGATTGTGGAGTACCCGCTCTGAAAAAGGATCAGAACAATTAGTAGAATGTCATTAAAGTGCATTACTTTCTTTGAAATGAGTCACATCATATGCTCATAAGACACTTCCTCAAAGTCCTTTCTGTCTTGCCAACATAAAAACTGGTGTAGGAAGCACACTTAACTAAATAAACTACTCCCTGACTGTTATAATTAAACTGTCTAGAGGACTTGATAGTAACATTTCTAGCCTCAAAATTAACTTCACCAGAGTTCAACAAGTATTGGCACTGGTTACAGAAACCACACTTAAATGTCCCATACCTCTTGTTAATCATATTGGTAGTAATTTCAACAGTGTCGTTCTCCAGGACTTCTTTTAAATTCCTACCCTCTTCCTAATGAACACTGGGTCTCTGGGACAACTTTTTTATATCTGGTGTTAATGTTAACACTCCTCAGTATTTTATTTTCTATTTCCTTAGAATCAGAACAAATGTTATACACAAAAGCAGTGTTATATGAATTGTTGTTAAGGGGTTTAGGGGCCTGTGCAACTGTATGTATCCCAAGTATAGGAAAAAATCTGTTGTCATGGTCCCTAATGATATCATGGGCCAATTGGTCAATTAAATTGATGGGATAACTTCTTTTCAAGAATAACTGTTTAATACAACTCAATTCTTTGAGAAATACATCAGGATCAGTAATCATTCTGAAAGCCCTAATCATTTGCCCTTTCGCAATACCCTTCTTTTGATAAAATGGGTGTACACTTGAAAAATGTAGGTATGAATTCAGAAAGGTTTCCTTCCAAAAAATCCTAGATTGAAAAGTATCTTTATCGACATTCTTGTAAATACTTACATCTAAATAATTAATGCTTTCAGTGGGGTGAAAATATGTGAATCTTATAAATGTAGTGGTATTCTCAATATATTGGTAAAATACATGCAAATTGTCCTCAGTACCTTTCCAAAATATACAGATGTCATCTAAAAATTGTGTATACTACTGAAAAATGGGGCAAAATCAGATGACAACGCAAATGTCTTCTCCTAATAATAGAGTAAAAGATTAGCAAACAAAGGAGTGCAAGAGACCCCAATGAAAACCACTTTCATCTGTTTGTACTAATCACTACTGAAATACATAAAATCGTTCTTCAAAATTAATTCCATAAATTCTAACAACAAATTCACTTCAACATTGTTCAAATAATCACACTCAAGTAAAACCTTATGAAACCATTCCAGACCCTCCAAATGAAGAATGCATGTAAATAAATCAATAATGTCCACAGTAACAAAAATCAAATTGTCCTGGTATAAGTCTGGTGTAATATTCCTATGGAAATCCCAAGAGTCTTTAGATATTTGACTGATTGTTGACTCAAAAGTTTTCAGTTTCTGATCAATGAAAATAAGTAAAGGCTCAGTCCTTGAATCTGCCCTGGCCACTATGGGGTGAAGTAGGGGGTCCTGAATACTCTTTTGGACTTTGGGTATACCAAAAATGGAGGGAATGTGTGGTTTATCCACAGCCAAAAAATGCAGGAGCTTTTTGTGAAACCCCCCTTGGAAGAAGTGGTCATTAATAAAAAAAAATCAATCTTAGACTAAGCCATATTAATTTAATTCCTTGATATTGCATTATACTTCTCATCACTTAATATAGTAAACATATGTGACTCATAATCCATAGTCTCCATAATGACCACAACTCCCCTTTGTCTGGTTTCATGATTCGGTGTCCTGAATTTAGTAAAAATTGCAATAATGACCTTTCCTCAGTAGTTAAATAGTGCCCTCTCCATCTCACATGACCCTTTAAATTCTGCATGTACTAATTCTTTGAATATCTTTAGGGTAGGGTGGAGGGGCAGGTTAATTACACTTTTCTTCCCATACACAGCACCATTTAAATCACAATTGTAAAAAAGAAAACAACCTAAGTTGATCTTCCTTACAAACAATTTTAAATCAACCAGTGCATCAACTATTTTTAAAGGCCTACTAGGAACAGACTGGAAACGTTTTATAAATAATTCAGAAAAAGTGACACCAATATTTAAATCAGCATAATTAAAATGATTCAAAACATGATACATACCCACAGATTTAATAAACTCCATGTAGGTGTAAGTCCTACACGGAGTGTACTGTGGCCATGTCTGCAGCTCCACCTCGGCAGCGTGCCTTGCATATTAATGATGGCATGCTGCTGAGACAAAGCAGTGTAACATGGTTACAGATTCAGTATAGGGGGGTCTGATAGAGTGTCAGCAGATGAGTAACACACCTCCTGCACAGTGAAAGTGCCGGATGGCACTTAAATAATAAAGTGAAACACATTTAAATGATTATTTTTTTGTGTGTTTGTGCAGCACAGCTCTTAGCGATAGATAATTGCCAGACATCTAAAAATAGAAACTGGATGCATTTAATTATTTCAGAAAGGTCAAGTTTAAGCATAACTATGTGGGTTTGTGCTGTGTGCAGTGGTACTGAGCCCTGCTTAAATGTAACTGAATGCTATATAGAAATGTAGAGCTATAATCATCATTTCTTGGTAGTTGAATGGTTAGAATTATGGCCTAGTGTGCAGTAGGTACACAGTTCGAATACAGGCCATTCAGCTTTTAGATGTGATAGGAAAATGTTATACAATTTTTTTTTATTATGTATACATCAACATTTGTTAACCGAGTTACATACAAATTTTCATTACTTAACAAAACATTATTAAATGTTTACATTTAGGAAATATAAAAGTAAAATAGATAAACATAATAAATTATCATTAATGAAATTACTGTCAAATTTATAAGTTAAAATCTTGTTTGTTTATCTTGCAAACAGGACCAAGTAGTTAAAAACTGTTTAAGCATATTGTGACTATAAGCAAGTCATATTAAAATCCTATCCTTCAAATTTTTAAATGGCATTAATAAATAACTGTTAACAAACAACAATTATTAACAATAGTAATATTATTACGGGTAACTTCAATGTAGTAATTATTTAAGCTGCCTCTTAAAGGAATAGAAAGTCAATGATTAAAAAAGTTCTGCTTAAAAATATTTATAAAACACTTTCAAATATATCAGCCTATAATGTTTACTTAATAAATGATCTTACTTTAATATAAATTATGTAAATTTGACTTAGTGCCAAAACATTTATAGATATTATGAACATCTTTTTACCTAGCCCATGCTAAAACTGTCATCCTATATTCATCCTTACTCACAACAAGCAGATATGTTCTTGGGTATAATATTGCTTAAACAAACAAAAAACTATTAAGGAACTTTGTCAGTTTTACATAAGGTTATTTCACTATAGTCTTGCTCTTCGCAGCTTAAGGGCACTATTGATACTTATGGCATCATTAAGACCTGGTGGCTTCGTGGCATTTAGTTTAATCTGCCATAGCAATTCTTTATATTCTAGAGATGCCTCCCAGTCACCTCCTCTTATGCTGGTACTTACTTGTTCTAACACCAAAAATTTTAAGCACATATTAACACAAGTTACAGAGTGCTTAGAAAATGCATTGGATTCTTTTTGTTTTAACTTCATAATTGTGCTCGTATATCCTTCTTTTAGAGTTCTTTCAGTTTTCCAACATAAAGCTTAAACAATATTCACAAATTCCCAGGTAGACAACTCCTTTGGAGTTACAATTAAAATGACCCCTTGGACATATGTTAATATTTCTAGATTTTAAATAAATCCCTTTGTTATGTAATATAAAACTACATTGATTGCAAGAATTGCATTTGTAGGTTCCTCTAGTGGGCTGGTTTATATTATTGCTGGTTATTGCGCTCCTTTCCAGAAGTTCTTTCAAGTTACAATCCCTTTTTCTAACGAATTGGGGTTTAATGGAAACACTTTTTTTAAGGTCATCATTAATAAAAAGAATGGGCCAAAACTTATATATGGTGTTCTCAATTTCCACATTGCCCTTGTTGTATGTGTATAAGAAAGAAGGCTTTTTAAATTTATCATTCATGTTTATGCTAACTACTTCTTGGGTTTGTTTGGAACCTAGTAATGGAGGGTAATGTGTGCTTCTTTTCTGAGAGATTTCATTAGCCAACATTACAAAAAGCTCAATTGGATAATCTTTCTCAAGAAATAGCTTTTTCAAGTATTCTTTTTCGTTGTTGAAGAGACCTTCCGTACTACAGATTCTAGATGCTCTTATTAGTTGACCTTTTATGATCCCCTTCTTTTGAAACAGTGGGTGATTACTCTCAAAATGTAAAAGCATATTTGAGTAAGTGTTTTTTCTGAAAATACATGATTCAAACTGTTTTGATATGCTATTCTTCCTTAAGGTTACATCTAGATACTGCAGCTCCAAAGGGTTGATTTTGTATGTAAACTTTAAAAAACTGGTAGAGTCATTAATATGTTGTATGAATTTTTCAAATTCAGCAATATTGCCATTCCATAAAATACAGATGTCATCCAGGAATCTTTTATAGTGAACAATATTTTTTACCCAATTTGTTGAGAAAATAAATTTACTTTCCCAAAAATGTAACACTAAATTTGAGTAGGCCGTGGCACAAGGTGTGCCCATTGCAACCCCTTTTTGTTGCTTGAATAGTTCTCCATTGAAAATAATAAAGTTATTATTAAGTATAAGTTCCATAAATTCAACTATTAAGTTGATTATGTTGCTGCTGAAACCCGATTTTTCAATGAGAATTCTGCTGAACCATTCTATGCCGATGGTATGGGGTATGCTGGGAAATAAGTCCACTATGTCGATGGTAACCATATAGTTTGTCATGTCAAAGAATTCACTCTTTATTCCTTTTAAAAATTCCCATGAGTCCTTGCAGAGGCATTGTATTGATGAAACAAGTTTTTTGGTTGAAATGTCAATAAATTTGCCCAATGGTTCAGTAATGCCTTTTGCACCAGCAACTATTGGCCTAAATTTTAAGGGGTCAAGACCCTTATGGACTTTCAGAATGCCAAATATAATTGGCGTCAGTGGTTTTTGAACATAAAGATAGTTAAATAACTTCTCATTCAGAACTCCTTGCATGAGATGGTCTTCCAACTTGAATTTAATATTTGCATATGCGATATTACGTTCATTAATAGAGACCTCTGTGTATTTTTCTGTGTCATGCAAAATATTGGAAATATGTGCTTCATATTCGTGTTTGTACATAAGCACTACCCCACCCCTTGTCGGTTTCATTGCTCTAATTTCTTCTTGCTTAAGGTACTTTATGGTGTTAAAATAATCCTTTGTGAGGTTATTAGTATTATGCTCCTTCCTTTTCTTTAAAAGGCATCTGAATTCTGTTTCCACCATATCCTCAAACACTTTTAGGACAGGATGGAGGGTGGGTTAAATGTGCTAGCTCTTTGAAAGAGGTTGTTGGTATTCTGCTCACCTTTAAAATAAATGTTCAAATTTAAGTTTCTGGTAAAGAGCTTTAGGTCCAGAATAGTTTTTGAGATGTTCATTGGCTTCTCAGGTACATAATGAAATCCCTTCTTAAATAATTCAAAAACAATACATCTGCCTTCACATCAGTATAGTTGTAAATAGAGAAATTCCTTGTTTTGCTACTGTACAGGTTGGCATTTGAATTGTTTCTATCATTAAAGAGGGCATTGGAGCAACTATCTCTTGAATTTGCTCCACCCTGGGCTGACTGATTTGCTTCTTTGTATACTTGTCTCCCTGGGGCGTGGTGAAAACCCTGATCCTGAACCTGATTTTGATTGGGCTTGTAGGCGGTCTCTCCCCTCTTTTTGGGGTATAGTTTTTATTTTGGCCGCCATACCCCTCATACCTCTCATTATATAATCCTCTTGTCATGTTTTGTAATTGTTATTATAATTGTATTTTCTGGGATAAGCCCTCTCAGCATTTCTTGAAAATATGTATGCTGCTCCATTGTTATAATCCTGCAAATCTCTTTCTAGCTTCTTAATCTTTCTTTGTACTATCCTATCACAGTGCTTATCTACTTCTATAAATGTATTCTCATAGTCCCTTTTGATGCTTGAAAAATTCATATTATCAGTTATGCTGGCGTTAATTGAATCAATTTCAGCCAGAAGTACATTTGTTTTATCTTCATAATCAACCACCATTAGTTTAAGTAACTCCAGGCCTGTTCTGTCATACAAATCTGAAATTTCATTAAATAACTTTGAACCTGGAATGGCATTATTGGTACAACAAACATGAACAAATGTAAATAAAATTTAGGAAGGAATATTTGTTGTTAAACATTACCTAAAACAGCATTTACATCTAGGAATGTCCAATACACTAAAGTCACACTCCAAGATAGCGTAGTTAAATGTATACATTTAGGAAATATAAAAGTAAAATAGATAAACATAATAAATTATCATTAATGAGCAATTACTGTCAATATATAGTTTTTTAAATCTTGTTTGCTCGTAGCTAAGGTTTGCTTAAACAGGACCCTTTTAGCAGTACTTAGCAATGTGCAGCTTCACTTAGCTGGTTTGGGCACTGCTAAGGAATGCCCATTTAAGCATTCCTCAGCTTAGTTTAACTGGTTTGCACACCACTAAGCATGACAGTTTAAGCACTGCTCAGCTAAGCTTAGCAGGTCTGCGCAGTGCTGAGCTTCACTTAGCATTTTTAAAAATGGTCCAATGGCAGCAAAGGGTAGGAAAATAGCCTTATTTAAACTGAACAGGCAGGAATACAGCCATAATCTATTGGAGTTTGATCATTGCAGGATCTATGGCTGAAGTTGGAGATGGTGTGTGCTTCTAGGCACAGTGCTGGGGTATTTTGGAGTCCAGGGTTATGGTTGGGCACCTTGTGAAAGACCATGGTGACCAGCTGCTGCAGGGCCAGTACCTGGGCTCTGAATACAATTCAGAGGCCTGGGACCAGCTGGCAAGTGACCTTACCACTGCAACTGGCATCCCCAACACTGGTGAGCAGGTGCATCATCATTATGATGATATGAAGCACAGGGGGGTGCTCCTGGCCCAATGAATCCAAGATGCTTGGGACTGCGGTTCCCCAGAAATTTGTAAGTATATGAACCATTGATCATACCAAATTCTAGTATGAATATCTGATGGACAGATATGCAAAATGGTGTGTTTTCTCCCCACAGCTGCAGAGGAGAGGGCTCGCAACCTGGAGGCCCATGCAGAGCACATGGAAAGGATGCCCTGAGAGTGTGATGAGTACAGATATATCTTGCAATATATATAAGAATGTCATTTGGTCTTGATAAATGTGTAAAAGCAACCTTTAAAACAGGAAAATTGCAGCAACAAGAAAACATCAGTTTGAGACAAGAATGTGATATAAAAGAACTTGAGCAACAGAGAGTATATAAATATTTTGGAATTGATGAAGGGTCAGCAACAAACATGAACAAATGTAAATAAAATTTAGGAAGGAATATTTAAGAAGACTTACATTAATCCTGAAAACAGCATTTACATCTAGGAATGAAATTCAAGCTATAAACCAATTTTTTATTCCTGCCCTAACTTACAGTTTTTGGAGTGATTGACTGGCCCCAAAATGGGTTGGATAGATTAGACAGGAAAACAAGAAGGTGTGACCTCCCCACTGGCCCAGAAATCCAAGAACCTCAATCCTCACCACTGGCAACAGTGGGGGATGTATACACTGGTAGGATGGCAAGTACACAAACAGTAAAGTGCAATTTCCCTTAAGAGCACACAGAAACCACAATCAGTCTGGGGCTGGTTTATCCCTCTTTCTTCATATCCTCAATAAGACTCCCCACTGGAACAGCTGTAGAGTTGAGATCTCAGCAGAGTGGTTAAGCCAAGACCTTCAGCACCCTCTCTGTTCAACCGATGCTTCATGTCCCTGCCCAAGTAGCTGACACACACACTCTTTGAGATTTTATTTAAACACACACACACACACACACACACACACACACACACACACACACACACACACACACACACACACACACACACACACACACACACACAAACACACACACACACACACACCTGGGAAAGTCTGACACAGATTTAGTAGCTATGTTCCCTTATGCCTGTAAGGCACTACTATAAGGTAATTTTACTGCCACCAGCCACTAATTATCAGCTACTTTAAGGCCCTTAGCAAAGGGTGTTCAATCTTACTGTGTAATGTTATTATTAATCCAAATGGTAGTTTGACCAAGAGCAAGGTGATTAGGAGTGGCCCACAAAGTGTCACCAAATAAATATGCAAGTACTCTCAGAACATAAATTTGTCTCTACACAGATCAGCCACGATGAGTTTAATATTTTAACATAAATAATTTAGAAGGACAGGTGAAAATAATCCTTTGTGAGGTTATTAGTATTATGCTCCTTCCTTTTCTTTAAAAGGCATCTGAATTCTGTTTCCACCATATCCTCAAACACTTTTAGGACAGGATGGAGGGGTGGGTTAAATGTGCTAGCTCTTTGAAAGAGGTTGTTGGTATTCTGCTCACCTTTAAAATAAATGTTCAAATTTAAGTTTCTGGTAAAGAGCTTTAGGTCCAGAATAGTTTTTGAGATGTTCATTGGCTTCTCAGGTACATAATGAAATCCCTTCTTAAATAATTCAAAAAACAATACATCTGCCTTCACATCAGTATAGTTGTAAATAGAGAAATTCCTTGTTTTGCTACTGTACAGGTTGGCATTTGAATTGTTTCTATCATTAAAGAGGGCATTGGAGCAACTATCTCTTGAATTTGCTCCACCCCTGGGCTGACTGATTTGCTTCTTTGTATACTTGTCTCCCTGGGGCGTAGTGAAAACCCTGATCCTGAACCTGATTTTGATTGGGCTTGTAAGGCGGTCTCTCCTCTTTTTGGGGTATAGTTTTTATTTTGGCCGCCATACCCTCATACCTATCTCATTATATAATCCTCTTGTCATGTTTTTGTAATTGTTATTATAATTGTATTTTCTGGGATAAGCCCTCTCAGCATTTCTTGAAAATATGTATGCTGCTCCATTGTTATAATCCTGCAAATCTCTTTCTAGCTTCTTAATCTTTCTTTGTACTATCCTATCACAGTGCTTATCTACTTCTATAAATGTATTCTCATAGTCCCTTTTGATGCTTGAAAAATTCATATTATCAGTTATGCTGGCGTTAATTGAATCAATTTCAGCCAGAAGTACATTTGTTTTATCTTCATAATCAACCACCATTAGTTTAAGTAACTCCAGGCCTGTTCTGTCATACAAATCTGAAATTTCATTAAATAACTTTGAACCTGGAATGGCATTATTGGGCATTTTGTTAAAGCGCAGCCCCTTAGGAACCCGCCCCACTCTAATGCATTCATTCAGGTATTCTATTTCCAACTGAGTAGTTTTAAAGGAATACAATTTGTTGTTAAATTCTACAACAAGCTGCTCAAGTTGAGCATTATTTGAATTAACATTTTTATCAAAATTCATCATACCTTCAGCAAACCTGTAATGTTTGCTAGTCCATTTTTTAATATTAAAACTATTCTGTACAGTCCCTTGCTTCGGCGCTGAACCTGAACCCTTTTCATGCTGCTCGTTTAGCGTTTGGCATGAATTATGGAGATCCTCTGTAATATCAACATAAGTGTTCCTTTTACGTTTAACCACCGGTTCCTGGTTGTCCCTTACGTTTTGTTGGTTGGGCGGCAAGCCCAGTGTACTATTGCTGCCTTCATTCAGCAACAAACCACTAAGTTGTGAAAGCAGGCAGATAACCTGCTTAAACTCGCCTCTGGTGACAGGCGCATCGTCAGAACGTTCGACGTCATCTTCGGTGCTTAAAATAGCAGGAGTTTTGTTGAAATCCACAGTCCCAGGATTCTCGGCCATGATACCACAACAGTAACAATAATCCCAAACAGAAGAGCGAATGCAACCAAGAAGCAACAGCTCACGGCCAAAGTAAACACCAGAACCTGGATACAATGATGTTCGACCAAAATCCTTTATTTACACCTTCGTTGTCCACAGAAAAAACGTAAGGCACTACTATAAGGTAATTTTACTGCCACCAGCCACTAATTATCAGCTACTTTAAGGCCCTTAGCAAAGGGTGTTCAATCTTACTGTGTAATGTTATTATTAATCCAAATGGTAGTTTGACCAAGAGCAAGGTGATTAGGAGTGGCCCACAAAGTGTCACCAAATAAATATGCAAGTACTCTCAGAACATAAATTTGTCTCTACACAGATCAGCCACGATGAAAGGTTTAAATATACTTAACAATAAATAATAAAGGAACAAGAAAATACTCTCAGTTACATCACAGTTCAAAATCACAGCAAATATTAAAAAAAAAACATTACAGGACAGTCTCAAATAAATAAAGAATACATCTAAGCTACACTTCACTACAGTATATTCCTAACTGTATCTAAGAGAATTTACTACACCCTAGACTTACTTACTCATAGCAAGGCAAGACAGTTGTGGTGAGTGGGTTTTCCAGCTGATGGTGTCAGGTCAAAGACAAATGCAGAATGCACAGTCTCTCTCTCTCTCTCTCAGAGAGTTGTTAAATTAATATTTCAAATATTACTGCTGGGGTAGCTGGCAACATGACATCACTTCTTGTCATCTGACTGTCAGTTCCCAGGCTCACAACCATTGATTTTAGCATCTACCTGTGAATGAGATCTTTTGGCAAATGGTGTCAGTCATAAAATAATTTATATTCCTTCACATTTAAAGACAATACAAAAAACTTCTAGTTCTAGACATTATGTCTCCTGTTGCACTGAAACTGAAAGATAAGATCTCTTTTATTATGTGGTTATAAAATAATTTAATTCCATCTATTTTTTCTGAAGTTTTGCAAGTTAACCTTCTATGTGCCAGTTCCCACTGTTAAAATGTATACATTTACACAGTTACAATAGTTTATATTAATTTCTATTCTTTTCCAGTAGGGTGCACTGTTGATACATCTTTAAGCTGAGTACTGTACAACATATCTCTTCAGCACATGTCTGTATAGACCATCTTATATGGAATAAAATTATAATACATTTGTAGCACAAGCATATGAATCATGTTGATATTCACAAATGAAACATAACCATTTAGAAAATTCCAGACAGCTGTGCTGGCAGTATCTCCCTCTGTCACACTTCTACATAAATCATATTAATATTCACAAATGACACAATTATTTACAAAATTCCAGATAGCTAGGCTGACAATATTTCCTTTTGTGACACCCCCCCATAAACCGAGTTAGATTTTCAAGTGACCCTTGAGAAATGTTGCTTGAGAGGGTGAACCTATCTGGGAATACACTACCCCATACCCTGTATGGAGATTCTAGCTGCCTTGGTAACTTGGAATTTTGGTGGCTGGATCCCTGTAGCCATAGATCTCCCTCAGACTTCTCCTGTGTTGTACTGCAAATACTTAGCACCAGGGCCTCCCTGTCATGGTAAGGTTTCATCATATTAATGTGGTGCAGTTTGTGCACATGCCTCCTGCCTAGCAGTTCTACTATGCTGTTAAAATAGTAAAATGAAAAAAAGGCCTCCACCACAACAAAAAGTTCACTGAGAAATTCTGTTAAAATGTAGGCTTTAATAAAACGAAGAAATAAAAAGCACAAATTGTGCTGTTCAAGTTGCAGGTCAAACAGGATAAGTGCTTTCAGTTAAAAAACCTTCTTCAGATCCTAGTGATTATGCTGTTAAAATAAGTGACCTTCCTTACCACTTTGAATTGTCCCACTCAAGCTTGTTGTGTCTGACAGGAATGAGAACTATTACCTGCTGCCCTACAGCATACTCTCTAGCTCAAGCATTCCTGTCATACCAGAAGTCTTTCTGCTGTTGGGTTTTTGCCATGTTCTCCTGAGCCAAGCTGATGAGCTCCCTCAGCCATGTCCTGAGGTTTAGGACATATGCCACAATAGACTCCTTGTGGGATTCACACTCACCATCCCACTCATCTTGAATCAAATCTAGAGGTCCCCTCACCCTATGCCCATACAGTAACTCAAATTGTGCAAACCTGTGGATTCCTGGGGAACCTCTTTGTAAGCAAACAATAGATGGGGCAAATATTTGTTCTACTCCCTCTTGAACTGGTCTGCAAATGCCTGTAGCATGGTCGTAAGTGTAGAGTTTAACCTCTCAACAAGACCTGGGGATGGTAGGGGTGTTCTTTAGGTGCTTCACCCCACAGTGCTTCCACAGACAATCCAGCAGGTCTGACATGAAATTGGCACCTCTGTCAGTCAGTATTTTTTTGGAAAACATACCCTGCTGAAAATCTCTAACAGAACATTTGCCACCTTTTCTGCCTCAATGGAGGACAGAGCCACATGTTCATGGTATCTGTTAACATAATCTACTACCACTAGGATATACATCTTCCCTGTGGAACTTGGGGTACTCAGAGGGCCCACAATATTCATAGCTACCCTCTGAAATGTCTCCTCAAACACAGGCAAAGGCATCAAAAGAGCTTTCATCTTGTCCCCTGCCTTGCCTACCTTTTGGCACTACTCACAGGTCCTGCTGTACCCTGTTACATCTCTGGAAATCCCATGCCAATAAAGGCTCTGCATAAAAAGTCTCTTTGTATGCTTTATGCCCATATGGCCGGCAAAGGGAATGTCATGAGTTATGCCTAGAAGTACCAGACAGTAGATTCTGGGCACTACCAATTGCTGTATTCTCTCACCCTCCAGCCCACCCTCAGGGGTCCACTCTCTATACAGTAACCCTTTGTCCCAGTATACAGATTCCCCCTTCCCTAGAGAATCAAGTGTCTCACTAGCTACCTCCCTCAGGCCTTGTAATGTAGCATCTGAGAGTTGTGCCTGTCTTACTCTCCTTTTGTCACCCTTCCCAGCTCCGCTTTCACAAGAAGTCTGGCATCCTCTGACACTGGTGCCTCCCAGGCAGCCTGGGTACTACTACTCACCTCTGTACTTGCAGTCACTCTGTCTAGAGGAACATCAGTACCCACATGCAGCTGTGTCCCACCTTCAGTCTCACTCCTACAGGGTAGCTCCCTCCCTGATGTAGCCACTGCACCAGTCTTGGCTTCAAGCCTGTAGTCTGTCTGAGCCCCCCCCCAGCTAACGGACCCACCTGCTTGTTTTCAAGCCTCTCTGCATATCACTGCATGCATACAAGGTACTGCATTAGCAAAATCATTCCCTAACAGGATGTCTGCAGGGATATCTTTAAACACACCTACTTGCTGACTTCTTTTCCACCCTCCCAGTCAAGGTGAACCCAAGTCAAAGGTATTTGGAATGGGGTCTCTCCTAAAGCTCTGACTTGAGTAGACTGTCCAAGCAAGTAGTGCTCCTCTTTAACCATTGCAGGCTTCACAATGGTTAGGTCATAGGCTGTGCCTGTCTTAGCAGTGGCTTGTTTCCCATTTACTAAGATAGGATATAACCTCTTGTGGTAGTGTTATACCTTTATGCCTCCAGACAGCTCACTACTGGCATTCTACATTCCAACTTACTGGCTCTCCCACCTTTTGTTCCCCATCTTGCCTCCATGAACATCTACATGCTACATGGCCCCACTGGTTGCATTTAAAACATTTAACCATTGGATCTGAATGTGTATCTGGACTAGTGGCTTCCCCTGCTATTGGAAGACTCTGTTGGGGCACTTTAGACTGCCCACCATGGGTTCCCTTAGACCCATGAGCAGCACTGGGTATCCCTTTCCTGTGCAGTGATACCCTGCTTACTAGGTATAGGTCTCTCTTCTTTCCCATCTCATCTTCAGTATTGCATTGCCTATTTGCTAACCAGATACTCATGTCTTCAAGCAAAGTGCTAAGGGAGAGCTTGTTCCCACAACAAAAGGTCTGCCAGCCCATCAAAAATAATGACCTGATATCCACTCACCCATCAATGAAAATAAGTATTTAACCCAGCAATGTATTCACACACGCTTTCACCTGCCTTGCTTCTATGTTCACAAAACATTTTTCAATAATCTTTAGGTGTTAACTTAAAACACTCTAGCAAATACTTTTTAACAGTATTATAATTTAAGCAATCTGTATCAGACAATTTAGAAATAGCAGTTACAGCTTTACCATGGAGTAAGGGGGTCAGAAACCATACCCATTGCCATTGGTCAGCATTATACTGTTCACACACCCTTTCAAACATGAATGAAACTATGAAAATTATCCCCCTCTGTAAATTGTGGAAGGAATTTAATGACCTTTGTAGCTTCTGGGATTCAGTTACTCCCTTCCCCATTACCTCCATGACCCTGGAGAAGACTCATCATCTCCTTCTCATGTTGACTCTGCCTCTCATTCTCCTCAGCTTCAAAACATTGCAGGTTCTCATTTTCCTCAGCCTCCAGACATCTCAGTTTCTCATTTTCCTCAGCCTCCAGATGTCTCTGTCTTTCTGCTGCTACTGTTTACAAATATTTGGCCTCCAGTTCAAGTCTCTTTAACTCCAGATGGATTTTTAAGTCCTCGATGGAAAGGTTGAACTCCCTGTTTTCTGAGAGTTGTAAATCTCTAAGACCAGGCAGATTGTCCTCCTGGTTGCTGTTCTGTGATGCAGCTGTCACTAGGGCTGCAATCATCTCTGCTTTAGTTAGATTGGCATGCACCAGTCCTTTGTCTTGGCGCATCTCAGCCAACTGGCTCCTTGTCAGCTTGCCATACTCTTCTGCTGACATCCTTGCCTGCTCTCCCTGACTAACTAAACTAGCAAAAAAAAAATAAATAAAATTATTGTGATGTGAAACTCTGAATGTTCACTGTGTGGCTGATTGAGAGTACAAGCACCTTCTTCAGTGGCGTCTGTTTACAAACTACAGGAATTCAATATCCACACCACTGAATCCTAATAAGTGGATATCCCAGCACTGCCAACCAATTAAAATGTGACTCTCCACCACTGGCCCACTAATAAAGGAGCCTCAATCCTCACCACTGGCAACAGTGGGGGACATACACACTGGGAGGATAACAAGTACACACAGAAAAGTGCAGCTTCCCTTAAGAACATGCATATCTAAGACCACAGCCAGTCTGGGGCTGACTTATCCCTCATTCTCCAGATCCTTAATAAGACTCCCCACTGCCACAGCTATAGAGTTGAGATCTCAGCTGAGTGGCCAAGCCACAACCTCCAGCATGCCCTCTGTCCAACCAGTGCTTCATGTCCCTGCCCAAGTAACTGACACACACACACACTTTGAGATTTGATTGATATACAAACACACACACACACACACACACACACACACACACACACACACACACACACACACACGTGGGAAAGGCTGGCACATGTGTAATAGCTATGCTCCCTTCTGCCCAGATTATAAGGTAGTTTTTACTGCAACCAGCCACTACTTATCAGCTCCTTTAAGGCCCTTAGCAAAAGGTGTCCAATCTTACTGTGTAATGTTACTATTAATCCAAATGTCAGTTTGACCAAGAAAAAAAGCTATTAGGAGTGGCCCACACCATGTCAACAAACACATATGCAAGTACTCTCAGAACATAAATATGTCTGTACACAGATCAGCCACAATGAAAGGTTTAAATATATTTAATAATAAATAATAAAGGAACAAGAAAATACTCAGTAAATAATCACAGTTACACCACAGTTCAAAATCTCAAGAAATATTTAAAACAACATTGCAGGACAGTCTCAAATAAATAAAGAAAACATCTAAGCTATACTTTTCACTATATTCCTAACTGTATGTAGGAGAAATTACTGTACTATAGACTTACTTACTCATAGCAAGGCAAGACAGATGTGGTAAGTGGATTTTCCAGCTGATGTTGTCAGGTCAAGGACAAATACAGAATGCACAGTCTCTCTCTCTCTCTCTCAGAGAGCTCTTAAATTAATACTTCAAATAGTACTGCTGGGGTAGCTGGCAGCATGCCATCAATTCTTGTCATCTATCAGTTCTGAAGCTCACAACCATTGATTTTAGCATCTACCTTCGAAAATGCATAGATCTTATATCTTTTGGCAAATGGTGGAAGTTGTAAAATAATTTACATTCCTCCACATTTAAAGACAATACAAAAAACTTCTAGTTCTAGACATTATGTCTCCTGTTGCACTAAAACTGAAAGATAAGATCTCTTTTATTATGTGTTTATAAAATAATTTAATTCCAACCATTTTTTTCTGAAGTTTTGCAAGTTAACCTTCTATGTGCCACTTCCCACTGTTAAAACATATACATTTACACAGTTACAACGGTTTATATACATTTATGTTCTTTTCCAGCTGGATACACTGTGGATACATCTTTAAGCTGAGTATGCTACAACACATCTCTTCAGCACACGTCTGTAAAAAACATCTTATATGACATGCAGTTCTAATACATTTGTAACACAAGCAGATGAATCATGTTGATATTCACAAATGACAAATAACCATTAACAAAATTTGAGACAGCTGTGCTGGCAGTATCTTCCTCTGTCACACTTCTATATAAATCATATTAATATTCACAAATGACATATAATTATTTACAAAATTCCAGATAGCTAGTCTGACAATATTGCATTTTTTGACAAAAGAATGCTTCATGCTCACCAAATGATTTATAAAAATCAGTGCATACCTAGGTTATATATTCCCCATTCTGAAGGATGAATGGACCTCCTTGAAATTGATTACATGTATAGATCTGCAATTGTGGGACTGCATACATATCTGCTGACCTCACAAAACCCAAATGTAGTGAAAGTTTTGAAACATGAGGAGAATAAATCTAAGATGACTTCTCTGCTTAGTCTAGCAGAAGCATATTAGCGTCAAACAGGAATGGAAATCAAACCAGAAGTAGATAAAAATCAGACAGCAACTGAATTTGCCAAAAATCAAAAGAAAGAATATAAGGTGAAGGATCAGATGAATAGGCAAGAAATGGGGAAAATGCATAAATATAGTGGCAAGTATAGAAAACTTCTGGAAGAATCCCATGTTGATCAGGATCAAATGTAGGAATGGTTAAAGAGAGGAAACTAAAAGATGAAAGGTTAATATTGATGGCCCAAGATAATGAGGAGCTACATACATGTTGGTTTACAAAGTCCATTGCAAATGGGGGAGTGACAGACAGATGCAGGTTTTGTAAAACAGAACTGGAAACAGTTGCACACCTTGTTGCTGGCTGCGATAGACTAATGGCAGAAGGATTGTATACACAAAGGCACAATAATGTGGCAAGACTGTTGCACTGGAGATTGTGAAAACATTATGGTACTGAAGTGCCTGAAAAACATGGGAAACATGAACCACAAAGGATCATAGAAACATGAACCCCAAAGCATCATATAAAATGATGAAGTCTACATCACATGGGATCACCCACTACCAACAGTTCAAAAGATAGATGTGAGAAAACCAGATATAGTGGTCCATGAAAAGAAGACAAATGTAGCACCAGTCATTGAAATTGCTACACCCAGTGAGTACAGTGTCTTGCATACACAGAGACACAAATTCATAAAATATCAAGATTCGCAGGCAAAAACGATAGCAATGTGGATGAAAAATACCCAGACAGTTCCAGTAGTAGTAGGAGCAATGGTTCTTATAAACAGGAAAGACTTGGAGAAATTAAAAGCAAGAGAAACAATTCTTTACATACACATTTGTTTAAAAAAATGCATTCCAATCATGTGTGGTGCTATGTTTTTTAAAAGGAAAAGAAAAAGCAGTGACACAATACAGAAAATAATATGCATCCTGAAAAATTCGCTTAAAATAGTGCACTTAAAAAAATACCCTTTTAATAGCAAGTTTCATCATTCATGACATCTTCAGAGGAATTACAAATGCTATGATTCTTACATGTACAGTATCACATTTATATTCAATAAATGGTACAATTTATTATTTTAATGTCATTGAGTTCTTGGCCGTAATTTATACAGGGCAAGGTCTGGTTGTTTTTGCTTTAACTTTAACCTGTGGAGGACGAATATTGAAAGAACATTGTTCCTCCACAGGTGCATTGCCAAATATCTCTGCTTGCTCATTTATGGAGGGCTTTGCTTTTTTATGAAAAGTGCCTCATAAATTTGCAACCAATTGCTTATTGATAATTACTTCCTTGTAAAACTCTGTTTGCTCATTGGTTCCTTGAATCCAAATGCAATACAGTGCAGACATGCTGAAACCAGAAAAGAGGTGTAAAAACATCTATTAAAATAAAAAACAGTATTGTTGCACATTTCCTTGAAAAATCGTGGAATTGTAAAGATTATAAAAATACAAAAGTATAAAAGTTGAATGCGATGTCACTAGCATGTAAATAATATAAGTATAAAAAAAAAAAGTAGACAGAAAAACATCATAAAAAATCATTATAAAAACATGATAAAATACACAGTGAAGACATAAAGTGGCATCAGTGTTAGAGGCTTATAGCCTTTCTCCTCCATACAGGTTGAACAAATATCATATCTCAATCTGATTCTCCAAATCTCCTTCCCTGAATTCCATGGGAATTTTTTCTACAATATCAGAATGGTATTTACATTGCCCAGTACATTATTTCTGAACAATAGTCGATATGAGAACTTACATGGCAGCTATTATTAAATGCCACCCACTCCCCTGGTCTGAATGGGTTTCTATTATATGATCGGAGATGCATTCTTTCCAATGTGTCTTGATTGAACTTGAAAGCAAGAAATGGCAAAATACCAAAACAGCATATAAGCGATTTCTTTCCCTGAGAAAGAAATTGTTTGGCCTCCTCCATTAGTTTGCTGTTTTCATCACTATAGTGTGATCTTGGATTTGGTATATGTAAGTAGGGGCGGTGTAGGGGCACAACCCCCCCCCCCACTTTATGTAATGTTTTAATTTTTTTTTTCTTTTATGGAACAGCCCTAAGTGTTCAGAATTGTAAGATTTCACTAACATGGGGTTGATAAATCATTGTTTGCTTTTTTAAGCGTTCGCTGATTTAATATAGACCCATCTGAATGACATGATATAATTATATAACTACTTCCTTAAATCTACATTAGTGTTGTTGAACTGAAACAAAATAATTCAACACACTTCTTGTAAACTCAAACAATGAATGAAAAAGCGGATTTCACATGATCCCTGATTTTGGAGACTGCGCACTTGTGCCTTGAAAATGAACTTCTGGTAGAGCAGTTGGAAGTCAAATGAAATGCGTGACTGCCATGATAATGGATGATGTGCTGATATGGATGGTGAGAATCCATTTTAAGCTCTGGGTGATACAGAGTCACATATTTCTTATATATTTGGTTTTTCAGTAATTTCAAACTCGGGTGTTGGCGAATGCTGGCATGTCACCCAAAATGTCATGGAGTGTCACCTTTGACATGCGTGTCATATGTTCACCATAACTGCACTAAAAGGTAGCAATACGGGTATTAGTTACAATAGAGATGATACAAATAGAAACTAGACAATGTTGGCCTCTCTCATCATCTCTGTTTATATTAGCAATGGCTGTTTAGCTTAGAGGATAAAGGAGAGATTGAAGAATAGGCAAAGGAGAAGATTGTATTTTAGCCTGCTTTTAAATTGTCTTGTGTTATTTGAAAATGTGGTGAAGTAACAAAGGTGGTATTGAATGAGTCTGAGAGAGAAGTGGAGTCAAAGCAAAACAAAACTGGCAAGGGTTGAGAGTAGGAGGGTGGGAAGTGATGGAAGAAAATTTAGGTTTAAGGTTATGGGGGTTGCCAATGCTGAAAATAAAGAAAGAACATTCTAAAATGTGATAGAGAAAGAGGAAGAGATATTAGGAAAATAGAAAGGTAAAACAAACTCTTTGGGAGGTAGAATTAATGTAATTAGAATGTTAACCTTCCCATTAGTAAGATAAATGGCAAGGTGTTTCTTATTTGGAAGTAAGGAGATGGCAAGGATATGGAAAACTTTTTAGAAAGGAAACAATAAGATATGGAAAATTGACTAAATGGAGACAAGAAAAGTAGGTAAGCAATTTATATGTAAATAATCAAAACTGTCATAATTTATTTGTGATTCCTTCTGTGCTGAAAAATAAACCACATCAAACCAAAGTGGTGAACCACACAGTGACAACACCAATAAACAAAAATTGCTGAGTGAAAGAAAAAGAATATAGCAGCATTTCCACTATTTAATAATAATTAATATGTGTGTATTTATTATTATTAAATAGCTGATGCTCTTCTATCTGTTTTTTTACTTTCATGCAGCACTTTTTGTTTATTTGTTTTGTGCTTTTACCCAAATGAACACATCTAATGTGCCTATCTAGCTGACAGATGACTATGAAGTAATGTTAGCCTTGGTTAGGGACAATATTTCAATCAGAACAGAAAGGGCAGATTTGCATTTGTGTGAGATTTGGAGACTTCATCATCCAAATGAAGACAGTTATACCTTTATAACACCTGGGGCAAAGAATGCTAGCAGGCTTGATTAATGAATTATTCTTAGGGCAGGAAGTTGAGGGGTTAGAATGTACATATAAAACGTTAGCATCTTTAGTGGACCATGAAGCTGTCTTTCTGCATTTTAATATTTGTAAGGATGAAGGTGATGTCCTGCCATGGAGAATGGACCTGCTGTACCTGAAAGCTAAGGAGCTAATGGAAGATGCACAAAGAATGGAAAATATTCTAGAAGGGGTTAGAAGTTTCATACAAGCGAATACTTTGCACTTTATGTTCCCATGCACATGGTGAAAATCCTTTAAGATTATGCTTCAATAAGTTTTACAGTGAATTCTGTGGAGGGTTATATCAGAATGGGATTTCTCACAGGGGCATGGGAGGAAAGAGTGAAATATTTGTTATATAGGATCAAGCTTCCCTCCTACCTGGATATGACTATGCAGTTTTACAAAGTCTGATTAAGGAGACAGTAGTATGTAAGGCTCTTAGGAAAAAAAAAAACACAGACGGTGTTCAAAGGTTTATTAGTACCAAACAAGCATTGGGTACCTCGGCCTTTCGCCTTCAAGGATACTTAACATGCTGCCTACAAACTTTTTTATACTAAGTGAATCATCAAAAAGAGCAATTCCATCAATCATTCAATTATACAATTATTCAATAAATCAATTATAATTTAAGTAAAAAACTTTTGAAGCATTTTTTTAAATTGTTATTTAAATACACAGAAGCCTATGACAATACTCTGCCAATTTTTTTCTCTTAAAAATATAATTCTAACAACATTTCAATATTATGACTAGAATAAGTCATATGGTAATATTTGCTTCTAAATTTAGTCCATTGGGATATAAAGTGCCATAATTTAAAATTAATCTACTTTCTAAACCATGTAACTTATACTTTAAGTCACCACCTCTCATGTTAAAGGGACTAGCAAGTACACTAAAAAAGAATGTACTATTGTTCCCTCCATGAAACCTGCAACAATGTTCACCCACTGGACTTCTATAGTTATAATTTCTTATGTCCCCTAAATGTTCTAATATCCTAACTTTCACTGCCCTCTTTGTTTGACTGATGTACCACTTTACTGGATTGCATCCACATCCTATTATATACGCAACTTTGCAAGCATTACAAGAAAATCTATTGTTATTTTCATTTTTTTACCATTAATTAAAATGCCTGACACATTTTTAGCAAACTTACACACCTTGCATCTCCTACAAGCATAGATACCCACCCTAAGGTTCTCATTGTTCCAAAGGGGTCTATTAAGCAGTTCCTTCCTATTAAGATATCTCCCACAGGACAATCTTATCAACCCTGGGAATAAATCACCTACTGTATCATCCAAACAAACAACGTGCCACAAATCTTGTAACACATTCCTCATTATATTTGAAAATGATGAATACTTAGAAACAAAAATAATTCTTTGGCTGTAAAGTTTGGCTTTAAATTCCTACCTACATATTTTTTATTAACCCCATTGCCCTCAGTCCACCAGATAAAATCTGATGTACTGCATCATCAAAAATAGGGTTGCATTAACTATGGCTATGGGCAACATTAAGATACAGTTTTTGGATGTTGAATTTTATTTAGGGAATAACCATACTATACAGTTTAGACCATTTAGGAAATTGACAGCAGTTAATAATTTTCTTTTTGCAGAGAGCATGCATCCCCCACATCTATTAAATTTGCTTCCATTAGGGGAATTTAAGTGGATTGTTAGGAATACTTCTGAAGATAAATTTAAAGAGCATTTCCTTCTACAAAAGTAGGAATAGGTTGTTACAGAGGAGATATGATAGAACCCTATTGGATGATGCAGTACATCAGGTTTTATTTGGTGAAGTGATACAGTGGGTGATTTATTCCCAGGGTTGATAAGATTGTCCTGTGGGAGATATCTTAATATGTAGGAACTGCTTAATAGACCCCTTTGGAACAATGAGGACCTCAGGGTGGGCACCTATGCCTGTGGGAGATGCAAAGTGTGTATGTTTTTTAAAAATGTGTCAGACACTTTAATTAATGGTAAAAAATTTGAAAATAATAGATTTTCTTGTAACGCTTGCAAATTTGCGTATATAATAGGATGTGGATGCAATCCAGTAAAGTGGTACATCAGTCAAACAAAGAGGGCAGTGAAAGTTAGGATATTAGAAAATTTGGGGGACATAAGAAATTATAACTATAGAAGTCCAGTGGGTGAACATTTTTGCAGGTTTCATGGAGGGAACGATAGTACATTCTTTTTTAGTGTACTTGCTAGTCCCTTTAACATGAGAGGTGGTGATTAAAGTATAAGTTACATGGTTTAGAATGTAGATTAATTTTAAATTATGGTACTTTATATCCCAAAGGACTAAATTTAGAAACAAATATTACCATATGACTTATTCTAGTCATAATATTGAAATGTTGTTATAATTATATGTTTAAGAGAAAAAAATGGGCAGAGTATTGTCATATGCTTCTGTGTATTTAAATAACAATTAAAAAATGCTTCAAAAGTCTTTTACTTAGATTATAATTGATTTATTGAATAATTGTATAATTGAATGATGGATGGAATTGCTCTTTTTGATGGTTCACTTGGTATAAAAAAGTTTGTGCGCAGCATGTTAAGTATGCTTGAAGGTGAAAGGCCGAGGTACCCGATGCTTGTTTGGTACTAATAAACATTTGAACTCTGTCTGCGTTTTTGTTTTTTTACTTTATTTCATTTTGCCAGTTTTTTTTTTATGAAAGACTCTTAAGAAGTCTGATCAAGGAGACAGTAGTATGAAAGGCTCTTAGGAACATACCTCCCAGCTGTACTGAATTATTCATTTTTTACCGAGTTTTGGGGTCCAAATGAAGGGGTGCCATGATTCCCGAGTGGCGCCCATTCATTTCCAATTTTTTTCTTTTTTTTGTGCTGTTTTAGCTGATGTCATCATGTGCATGATGACGTCAGATCAATCAGGACTACCAGCCTGCTGGAACTGAGCTCAAGGAGCTCATGTCGTCCATGCATTTCCGACTGGTCCGGCTGCTCAAATGTGAGCAGGAACAAACAGATTATGTTCAGGGAACAGCAACGACACTCCGGATTCAGATGGATTATGTATTTTATGGTCGAGGAACAGGAAGTTTGGATGGATTATTTATTTTATGGTCTAGGAACAGGAATCGGACCTGCGAGAACGGCACTCCGGAGAGTAATGTTTGCTTTGATGATGTGTGATGACAGGATATCAAAGCAGAAAATAAGAGCAGAAATAATTCATTAACTTCAAAAACTACCAGGTATTGCTGTTCTTAAAATTCAAAATCAGTACTCTAGATGCATTCAATATGTTTTATACACAGAGTTTATGCTAGGCATCACTTTCTTGTTTCTGTGTGTGTTTTTGCTCCAATGGAATATATAAGTAACTTTTTCTGATGATGTGTTTTAGGCCTTCATGATCTAAGTCATGTGTCTTTTTCTATTTTAATCTGCACAGAAACTTTTCCAGTCCTTTTTATTTACTTTAGGTTTGCTGTTCATACAAGTTTATGATTTGAATGAAACACAGTAATTCACATGCTTTGAATAGTTAATTACTACCCTCTACCTAAAGAAAATCAAACCCTTCATGGTTATGTTATTATTTTTAGTTCTTCTCTATGGAAAGCTGTCAGGATACATGCAGGAATCAAAGCCACCTTTTTTTTCTTTTTTTTTTGCTTTTAGGAATTTGTGTTTGTTTGTACTGTTGATGGTACAAGTGTCCTATCAACTTTTTCAGGCTAGTATGTTTGAACAGGCAACATTCAGAATCATGTAGCAAAGTAAAAAAAGTTGCTGCCTCCTTGTACTGAAAAAGAGGAGCCATAATGAGAAATTGTTATGCCCCTTGCTTTTTTGAAGGCTGTAATTAAAGCATGGTGGTTTGAATGGGCTTTAAAAGCCACAGTACCACTTATACAGGTGTGTACATGTGTACAATTGCACCAGGTTTTAGTGATGGTTTCAGTTCTGGAAGGACACAGGACTGATTTTTTTACAGTTTGGTTGGAAAGGGTCTATTAGTATAATGGGAAGAAGAACTTTTCTTTTTTTCTGTGGCTCAGAAGGCCTCATGGCAGACATCTTTCTTCACCAGGAAGACATTGAAGATGGGGTATGATTTCTGGTTATGCTAATGTTGACTGTATTAACAAAATGCTTCTCACGCTGGAAAAAAAAAAGTTTAATGAAGCAATCTGTAGACTTAACCATACTTCCACCTACTATAATTGATATGTCATGTGATAAGAAAATGCTAGCTTGTGTCTTAGAATGCAAAACATTTGTATTCCTTATTATTACCATTAAGATGGACTATAATCACTCCTACAGAAAAAAATATATTTTTCTGCAACTTCACATAAGTTTCACTGGCTGGGTAGCATACAGTAGAAATTTTCTTAAACATCCCTACAAAACATCAGTTTAACATGGAAGGAAGTTCTTGTGTCACCTCTGTCGTTGGTCATTTAGTATCCTCAAAACAGGTCTGTTTAGTGATGGGCTACAGTCCTTTCTCAGCTTATTCATTCAAACGCTATGGATTTCTTCTGTGGCAATCCAGACAGCAGTGTTTTTAGTAGAAAAAGGATAAACAAGTCACAGTAGTGTCAGACTGAAGAAAATTTAAAATAGACATCAACATTAGAAGTTAAATATGTATAGCTTTATTCTTTTATATGTGAGAATGTCCTATCTGAGTTTCTATTTATAGTGTCGGTGCGGAAGTAGACTTTTATGATGGAAATGTTCTGAATTGGGCAGTTTTGTCATTATTGGTTCATGCATTTTGTTTCATTGCCTACAGTACAGTCTACTGGAAAAATGTTCAATCAATAAATTTAAAATGCACTCTGTCTAACAAGTTTGCTGTATTACACAAGGAATATAATTTAATAAAGTCAGGAAGGTGTATCAAAGAAAAGAACACATGTATGTTTCTTGTTTTGTGTGCAAGAGGCCAATGATTTGGAAAACAGCCCAAAGGTAATCTTTATCCACCACTGGCCATATGTATTTTCTATGGATGTGGTGTGGGTTTCAATACTGTTTAACTGAATGTGAGTTTCAAGGGCAGAGAAGATTTGATGCCAAGTCTATTTTCATTGTGAGACAGTATTGCTTTTGTTTAGCAGAAGTCTATTAATGTTTGTGCATTGTTGTGATATAAAATGTAAAAATAAAATCCAAATAATCATTGTAAAAGTAAAGCAGTATGCTCACATTAGCGTTTATGGTAAATGAGGTGAAATAGCCAGGTAATGGGACTTTGGAATGGCTGCAGGGGGACTCTGGTGCCAAATTTTGGTTGTCTGTTCTTCAGTTTGCGTTTGAAAGTTGGTATCCCACAACCCCATTGGAGTGGGTGTGGTTACATAATTATGCATGCAAATTAGATGTTAATCAGCATGCATATTTGTATCTATTTTTCATGGGCCATGTCCAGATTTTTGATGTTTTCAGGTTGAGAGGTATGCTTAGGAAGTCTGATTAATGAGACAGTAGTATGGAAGGCTCTTAGGAAGTCTGATTAAGGAGACAATAGTATGTAAGGGTCTTAGGAAGTCTGATTAAGGAAACAGTAGTATGTAAGGCTCTTAGGAATTCTGATTAAAGAGACAGTAGTATGGAAGGCTCTTAGGAAGTCTGACTAAGGAAACAATAGTATGGAAGACTCTTTGGGAGTCTCTTAAAGGCAAAACTCTATGGCCAGATAGTTTTAATGTGGAATTGATTCAGGCACTGCAAACTCAACTTGTCTATCTCTTAACAGCCCTTTGCTAGTTTTTCAAGGGAATTAATGTGTTAACCCAGCTTTGATTGTTTTCATCATAAAAGTAAAATAAAAAGAAAAAAGTCCCAACTCAAACGTGGTTTCACCGATTTAATAGCACAAAACACAAATATCCCAATGACTGAGTGTTTTCACAAGGAGAATGGCTTCATCAGAGTAACGTTGGTTAGTACAAACAACATTTAAATACCCCATCCTGTACCTGCTGACCAATCCACATTGAATGACATCTTCGCAAAAATAAAAAAAAACAAAATTTGTTTGTGTCTTTCGGCTTTTCCCGATTAGGGGTCGCCACAGTGGAACTCCGGTCCGCTAATGATTGGCAGTTGATTTTTACATAACGGCTTGCCAGCCCTGACGCACAGCCTTCAACGAAGGTACGCCCATTCACGCATGTCTCCACACAGGAGACGCTTTTGCTGAGAATCAAACCGGATAGCGTCTTACTGTAAGGCGACAACGCTACCGCAGCACCACCACCGCTGGTTATAATTGAACCAAAATACAAGATAAAAATGCACTTGTACAATATGCTTAAAGATAGAAAATGTTGTGATGCTGATATACGTTGTTAAATATATACAAAAAAAAAGAAATTTTATTTAATCACATTTGCTTTAGCCTTAAGTGTAGGAAGAATAGCAATACTGTCATTGAGGCCAGGTGGATGCATAACATTTAGCCTAAGTTGCCACATAGTCTCCAAATTTTCCACCTTTAGTTTCAAGTCACCTCCTCTTTCACTACTACTCACCTTGTCAATGATAAAGAAAATAAACTTTTTAAAATTACTACAACATGTATTATGCCTACAGAGTGAATTGTGAGCATCTTTGTTTCTAATGGCCCTAACATGTTCAGTAATCCTTTCCTTAAGTCTTCATACAGTTTTGCCACACCACATAAAAACTGGTGCAGCTGATACAGGTGGCAACATATATTAACTTGTTAGTGTTACAGCTGCACCTTCCCAAGCAGCTCAAAGAACGGCTGTAACCAGGTATGGAAACATATGGGCCATCATTGATGTACTTACATATCCTACAGGTCCCACATTTGTACATTCTAGATATAAAAGACTTGCAACTAGAATTCTCCATAATGTCCTTAACATTTCTCCCTCGACTGTAAACTATCCTAGGTCTGGGGCCAAGAATTTCCTTCTAACAATATCTTGTTAGAGGTGATTATATTTAAGGACCATTGTAGATGAACCATCAGACTGTTGGGGTGGTTTTACTGGTAACCCAGCATGAAGTATAGGTTGGTAAAGGGTAACTCTCTTGTTTAAAACCTCATGTTTGACCATCAAAATTAATTTTAAGGGGTATCCCCTATCTACAAACATCCCTACAAGTTGAAACAACTCACATTTAAAAGTATCAGATTTGCTCACCAATCACGACAGTCTGACCATCTGCTCCTTGATAATTCCCTTCTTCTGGTGATAAGGGTGACAACTACTAAAATGGAGCATGGAATTCAAAATAAATTGTCCTTCCTATGGATACCACTTTCAAGAATCCCCCCATCAACATTCAAATGGATGTCTAAATAATTTATCTCACATACATGCCAAAAGTTAGTCAACCTGAAAAAAGTAGTGGTGTTATTTAAAATTTCAAGGAACTCATTGGCCTCCTGTTCAGTCCCTTTCCACAGAATCAGAATATCATCCAAGAATCTGTTATATAACAGGATCTTGGACAAAAATCGAGATATGAAGATGTAATTTACTTCCCAGTATAGAAGTACCAAGTTGGCAAACACGGGAGCACACTTGGCTCCTATGGCCACTCCTGCAATTCGTTGGTAAATTTCCCCTTCAAAGAGCAAAAAATTATTCTTAAGGACCAATTCCATTAGATCACCCAGCAAGTTAATCCTGTTCTTCTTGCAAGTTTTGCTGTTAACTAAGCTTTCTCTAAAGAAATCAAGGCCCTCCTCATGGGGTATGGTGGTAAATAAATTTATCACATCTATGGTAAGAAATGTGAAGGGCTCAGATAAATCAACACCCCTAAGTCTTTCTAAGCAATGCCATGAGTCCCTTAAAATATATTCAGATTCCCCCAAAACTATTTTGGTAAAAGAATCCACAAAAAGAATTCTTTCTTATTCTTTGTCTCTCAAAAGCAAAAAACTCAACATATTCACATTTTAGGTGTAATGAACTAGCTACTTTACTGCAATGAAACTTTGTCCTTGATTAAGAAATTAAAATTAAAATTAAAAAGCTGTCTCTGTTGTTGTTGTTGTTGTTGTGTTTTTCTTTTTTTCCCAGTTAGGGGTCCCATAGCGAAACTCCGTCCTCTAATGATTGATCAAAAAATGCTCATTGTTTAAATTCAGACACCTCAATATTGTCAATAGACCCAGTCTGAATCGTAATAGGGTATGGTCATTTTAATAGTCATTCATGTTTTTAATTTTTTTTTTTTTTTTTTTACTTTCGCTTAGTGTTCATACTGTTTTTTCAAAGTTCTCAGCATCCTATAAAATCTGGTTGTATTTATTAAGATATTCGCTAAACAACAAATCTTTGACAGTATTCTGATGTATAGCATTCAGTTCATCCTCCAGGACTGCCAACTTGGAAGTATTGTGCAAGAGTTACCACTACAAGAACAACAGGGGTGATATATTTTTAAGAAGGTGACTTTACTATCTACAATTATACTGCAATGACTATTAACAATGTTCATCACAGTCCTCCCATTGCCAACTTTGTACTTCTATACTGGGAAGTAAATTACATCTTCACATCTCGATTTATGTCCAAGATCCTGTTATATAACAGATTCTTGGATGATATTCTGATTCTATGGAAAGGGACTGAACAGGAGGCCAATGAGTACCTCGAATTTTTAAATAACACCACTACTTTTTTCAGGTTCACCAACTTTTGGCATGCGTGTGAGATAAATTATTTAGACATTCATTTGAATTTTGATGGGGGGATTCTTGAAAGTGGTAGCCATAGGAAGGAAACTTGTGAATTCCATGCTCCAGTTTAGAAGTTGTCACCCTTATCACCAGAAGATGGGAATTATCAAAGGGCAGATGGTCAGACTGTCGAGATTGGTGAGCAACTCTAATACTTTTAAATGTGAGTTGTTTCAACGTGTAGGGATGTTTATAGATAGGGGAAACCCCTTAAAATTAATTTTGATGGTTAAACATGAGATTTTAAAGAAAAGAGACACCCTTTACCAACCTATACTTCATGCTGGGTTACCAGTAAAACCACCCCAACAACAGTCTGATGGTTCATCTACAATGGTCCTTAGATACAATCACCTCTCCCAAGATATTGTTTCAGCCATTAACTATGCATGGCACTTTGGTCTTAAGGATGTAAGTAAGGAAATTCTTGGCCCGAGATCTAGGATAGTTTACAGTCGAGGGAGAAATGTTAAGGACATTATGGAGAATTCTAGTTGCAAGTCCTTTATATCTAGAATGTACAAATGTGGGACCTATAGGTTATGTAAATACATCAATGATGGCCCATATGTGTCCATACCTGGTTACAGCCGTTCTTTGAGCTGCTCGGGTAGGTGCAGCTGTAACATTAACATGTTAGTATATGTTGCCACCTGTATCAGCTGCTCCAGTTTTTATGTGGGCAAAACTGTACGAAGACTTAAGGAAAGGATTACTGAACATGTTAGGGCCATCAGAAAGAAGGATGCTCACAATGCACTCTATAGGCTTAGTACATGTTGTACTAATTTTAAAAAGTTTATTTTCTTTGTCATTGACAAGGTGAAAAGTAGTGAAAGAGGAGGTGACTTGAAACTAAAGGTGGAAAATTTGGAGACTATGTGGCAACTTAGGCTAAATGCTATGCATCCACCTGGCCTCAATGACAGTATTGCTATTCTTCCTACACTTAAGGCTAAAGCAAATGTGATTAAATATAATTTTTTTTATATATTTAACAACGTATATCAGCATCACAACATTTTTTTATCTTTAAGCATATTGTACAAGTGCATTTTTATCTTGTATTTTGTTTAAATTATGTTTTTATATTTCATGTATAATCAAGTGTATTTTTTTTTAATTTTTGCGATGATGTCATTCAATGTGAATTGGTCAGCAGGTAGGGGATGGGTTATTTAAATGTTGTTTGTACTAACCAACGTTACTCTGATGAAGCCATTCTCATGGTGAAAACGCTCAGTCGTTGGGATCTTTGTGTTTTGTGCTATTAAATCAGTGAAACCACATTTGGGTTGGGACTTTTTTATTTTTATTTCATTGTTTTTTGCTTCATTGGAAGACTTGGTGTTTTTGTTCCATCATAAAAGTACTACCAAAATCTATAAAGGCCTCCTTACTGGTAACAAATTATAGTACTATTTTACTTATTAATTTGATAGAATTCTAGTAGACCAATTAAAGGATATCCTTTTACAAATTCACAGGCAGGTTTTGTAATTGGAAATTCTAGCTCAGATCATTTTCATTCTTAATGTACATATAAGCAAAGACTGAAAATTTTCTTGGATCCACCAACAGGGTGGGGGGGCATATTTTAAAGTAAATTTTCTTTGAAAGATCATGTGGTTTATATGAGATCTGTCATATTTAAAATGTTTGCAAAGACTCTATACACCTCTACCATAGTCTTACTGCTTACCAATGGTCACTTATCTGTCCCCTTTAAGGTGGCTAATGAGGTACACATCAGTGCTGGATACTCTGTCCAGCTCCTTTTCTTTTACCTGTAGAACTGCTTAATATGCTTCTTAATTAAGGATAGCAGTGCTCAAGCTGGGAATAAATAGGTATATTGTCTGAAGAGCTAATTTATGTGGATTATTGTTTTATACTATTACAAAACTCTAGTCAGGATATATACCCACATCAACTTCACTGTTGTTGAGCTTAGAACAGTATCTGGCCTCTGAGTCAGTGTCACAAAGGCAATAATATTCTTTGTAAACCATGAGGACAGGGAGCTTCAAGTGAGTGTGGTATATTCCTGTTTCCATGAATCAGGACTGCAATTAAATATTTTGGGATATGACTAGATCCAGCCCCATTTCACATGGTTTCTAAAAACATCTTAAAAATTTGGGATAAGGTATTTGTCTAGGTATACTTCTGGCAGATGTTGAATCTTTCTGTCTGGACTAGGACAGTTCAAGTTAAAATGCTTCTTGCCCCTGGGTGGGTTTGGATACTCAGATGAGGTCACTGGATAAAAATATTAGATAAATAAGCTATTGATTCATTTCATGTGGAACAGGGGCAAGAGGTGAGTCACAAATAAAGTTCCAATGGCTCTGTGTCTGAACTAGTATTTGATATCACTTACTGCAGTGATTATAGCCTTTCTGCTAAAAACACTGTTGTTAATATGACCAGACTACTTGGCCATCTGTGGTCTCATTTATGGAGTAATATTCTAGTGGCCATCTCCACATGAGTCAATAGTTGTTACCTGAGAAGTTACTAGTGCATTTGAGATACTAATGTACCCTAAATGATGTTCCTTGAGCTTTGAGATACCTTTAAAAGGTTCTCTCCCCAGATAAGGTATAGGGTGCAGTCTCTACAATTTAGGGTTGTTTGTTCCTAAGGATTAATGATTGTATGGTTAGATGTTTTGAAAGGATGTGGAGACTCAAGTTAACTATTATCAGTTTTGAGTGAAAGGCCGTTTGGGTGAACGCTATCTTAGGGAGAGCTCTGGTTGACTGGCAAAGGAAAGTATTGGTTTCAGAGGTTTCAGAGTGAATACTTGTGTTTTAGGGTAAGATAAGTGGTATCCACCAATATTCCATATTGGGAATTTATAGAATTGTGTTAAGCCAGTATTGTGCTACTCTCTGAATAAGTTAAGTCCCACTTTGCTCCCTATTGTGGATTTATTACCTAAAGCCAAGAAAGTGCAGATACAGTAATGAATACGTGTCTGTCTTTTATAAGATCTTACATTAGCCTAATGTAGGAGTTAGGAAAACTGTTGTGCAAAGCTGTGCTAATTCACGGATAGCGAGCTGGTACACATTACATGCCAGTACTAAGTTTAAATGCATCCTACAGTCATATCAGAAGCTAGTGTTGTACCATTTCAAGGGGTACTGGATCCTGCAGATGAGTAAAGGCAATGGATTTAGGGCAACAGGTGCCAGTCAAATGGTTTTATAAAATAGAATGTGTCCCCCATCCCACTTTAGTAATGCATACTAATCCTAACCCTGCCCCTGTGTCTAGCATGCAGCTTGCATTAGAAAAATCCATCCCAAAATGTCACCTATAAAACAGACAGCAGAAAAACTTACCACACACATACATAAAAACACTCAAAAACATTATACCTATCCAATAACAATCACACGTGCATGCACACACACACTGAATCTATCGCCTTACCTAACCCTAACCCAAAAACACTCAGATGCATGCATACACTAAATCTAGGAAACCTGACTTTAGCAAACAAACACAATGCTGAAGGATTTCACAGGGTAAGTATCCAGTTG